>NW_028135602.1:0-220814 GCF_964662115.1 Mustela nivalis
CAAGTGATGTCTACACTGGGAGATGGTAGTGTGCATAGAGTGCCATCCTAGGCTATGCACGCTACTGCAGGGTTGTGGCTGTGTCTGCTTAGTTCGGCCTGGAAGGGTGAACCTAGGACGCGAACATGGAGCCCGGGAAAGCAAGGCCCAAGAGGCACCAGCTCTCCCGCAGCTCTTCTTCCCTGACGCGACTGAAGCCTTGCCGAGAAAGCAGCGGCGAAGTGCTGTTCGCTCCAAGCCAAAGCCTCTGTGCAAGCACAGCATTCGCTGAGAAATGTTCTGTGGGCTGCTGCTGCTTGCCTGAGCCCAGTCTCGCGGTGGGAGAAACCCGCAGAGAGCGAAAGCCTCATGGCCTGGGCATCTCCCCTGGGAAAGCACAGCGTTCCTTGGGAAATCAGAGTTGGGTTTGGGGATGCTGCTGCTGTAAGCCTGAGCTAGTCTCCGCAGCTTAGTTGAAGATACCCGCATGGAGCGAAATACCCTTTGCCCTAGCATCCCCTCTGCCTGAGAGAGAAGCCAAGTGTGGGGAAGTCGCTGCATGCCGACCCCGGAGAAGAGAAGGAGCCGTTGGCCTTGGGTTTGGGAAGCAGGATAGCCTGCCGTGGCACAAACAGCAGGCCGGTGGCAAGACAATGTCACCCGCTCCCTGTGTGGAGAGATGGAAGCCTGGATGCTAAGCAGACATGAGGGGACGACTAGGGCCGAGGTGCGTGCACCACTCCGAGGAAGGAGTCTGGGCAGAAGGCAGGCCTGTCCTGTGCCTCTGTTCCCAAGGGGACAGCATCTCCTTGGCCACCTGTCCCAAGGGCAGACTTGGGCTTGCCACCAGGTGCCATACCCGGAACTCGCAGAAACAACCCCATGGAGAAACGGTCAGTCAGATGACGTCTTCCACCAAGAAGTGGCAGCGATGTGAGTGGCAGGGGGGGGTGCCGGTGAAAGAGTGGAGACAGTCCCCCACAGTTCCCCATCCCAGTGCACGGGCCGTGGGCAGTTATCCTGTGGCCTCCCCTCCTCTGTGGTCAAGGCACTGGCCTAGATCCCGAGTCTACCTGAGTGCCAGAGCAAAAGGCAAAGACTTACCTAGGACAAGAGATGGTAATAGGCATAGAGTGCCATGCTAGGCCACGCACGCTGCTGCAGGGTTGTGACTGTGTCTGCTTAGTTCCGGCATAGCAAGGTGAACCCCGAGAGTGAACTTGGAGCCCGGGAAAGCAATTCCAGGAGGCACCAGCTCTCCCGCGGCTCTTCTTCCCTGCCGCGACAGAACGAACACCCAAAGCCTATCTTAGGAAGCAGCAGCGAAGTTCTCAATCGTGCCAAGCTGAAAACCCCTTCGAAAGCATAGCAGTCACTGGGAAAACAGATTCAGTTCTGAGGGCTGCTGTTCCTGCTTGCCTTAGCCTAGTATTCCCAGCAGGATGGGAGAAACCCGCATAGAGCGAAAGCGTCTTTGCCCTGGCATCCCCTCTGGGAAAGCACAGCAATCTTTGGCAAATCAGAGTCCGGTCTGAGGCATGCTCCTGTTGCCTGAGCTGGTCTCCTCAGCACGGTGTAATAAACCCACATGGAGCAAAATCCTCTATGCCTGGGCATCCCCTCTGCCTGAGAGAGAAGCGCGGTTGCGCCTGTGGAAAGAGCCTTAAGGAAACGGACACGTGTTTCAGTGCCGTCCCCAGGAGCATGTCTGTGGATTGTGCAACACGCTGCCCGGGGACAACAGGAGCCATTGGCCTTCTGGTCTCGAAACGGTTGCGAAGCAGGAGAGCCGGCAATAAAGTATCACCCACTCCCAGTGCAGAGAGACAGAAGCCTGGTTGCTAAGGAGACAGGAGGGCATGAGTAGGGCAGGGCGCATGCTCCACTCTTAGGAAGGGGTCTGGGCCGAAAGTATGCCTGTCCTGAACCTCTAGGCCTAAGGAGACAGCAGCTCCTTGGCCACCTGTCCCTGGGGCAGACATGCGCTAGCCACCAGGCGCCTACGCTGAACTCGCAGAAACAGCTCCCTGAGATAACGATGAGTTAGATGCTGTCTTCCTCCAGGATGTGGAAGCTTGGAAGAGGTACGGAGTTTCAGAAGAAGGAGTGGGACAGTCCCCCAAAACTCCCTATTCAGTGCACGGGCCGTGGGCAGGGATCTTGTCACCTCTCCTTTCCTGTGGGGAAAGCACTGGCCTAGTCCAAGAATCCACGTGAGTGCCAGAGTAAAAGGCCAAGCGATGCCTACACTGGGAGATGGTAATGTGCATAGAGTTCCCTCCTAGGCTATGCAAGCTACTGCAGGGTTGTGGGTGTGTCTGCTTAGTTCGGCCTGGCAGGGTGAACCTAGAACGCGAACATGGAGCCCGGGAAAGCAAGTCCCAAGAGGCACCAGCTCTCCCGCGGCTCTTCTTCCCTGCCGCGACAGAAGGAACACCCAAAGCCTATCTTAGGAAGCAGCAGCGAAGTTCGGATCGTGCCAAGCTGAAAACCTTTTCGAAAGCATAGCAGTCACTGGGAAAACAGAGTCAGTTCTGAGGGCTGCTGTTCCTGCTTGCATTAGCCTAGTATTCCCAGCAGGATGGGAGAAACCCGCATAGAGGCGAAAGCCTCTTTGCCCTGGCATCCCCTCTGGGAAAGCACAGCAATCTTTGGCAAATCAGAGTCCGGTCTGAGGCATGCTCCTGTTGCCTGAGCTGGACTCCTCAGCACGGTGTAATAAACCCGCATGGAGCAAAATCCTCTATGCCTGGGCATCCCCTCTGCCTGAGAGAGAAGCGCGGTTGCGCCTGTGGAAAGAGCCTTAAGGTAACGGACACGTGTTTCAGTGCCGTCCCCAGGAGCATGTCTGTGGATTGTGCAACACGCTGCCCGGGGACAACAGGAGCCATTGGCCTTCTGGTCTCGAAACGGTTGCGAAGCAGGAGAGCCGGCAATAAAGTATCACCCACTCCCAGTGCAGAGAGACAGAAGCCTGGTTGCTAAGGAGACAGGAGGGCATGAGTAGGGCAGGGCGCATGCTCCACTCTTAGGAAGGGGTCTGGGCCGAAAGTATGCCTGTCCTGAACCTCTGGGCCTAAGGAGACAGCAGCTCCTTGGCCACCTGTCCCTGGGGCAGACATGCGCTAGCCACCAGGCGCCTACTCTGAACTCGCAGAAACAGCTCCCTGAGATAATGGTGAGTTAGATGCTGTGTTCCTCCAGGATGTGGAAGCTTGGAAGAGGTACGGAGTTTCAGAAGAAGGAGTGGGGACAGTCCCCCAAAACTCCCTATTCAGTGCACGGGCCGTGAGCAGGGATCTTGTCACCTCTCCTTTCCTGTGGGGAAAGCACTGGCCTAGTCCAAGAATCCACGTGAGTGCCAGAGTAAAAGGCCAAGCGATGCCTACACTGGGAGATGGTAATGTGCATAGAGTTCCCTCCTAGGCTATGCAAGCTACTGCAGGGTTGTGGGTGTGTCTGCTTAGTTCGGCCTGGCAGGCTGAACCCAGAACGCGAACATGGAGCCCGGGAAAGCAAGTCCCAAGAGGCACCAGCTCTCCCGCGGCTCTTCTTCCCTGCCGCGACAGAGCGAACACCCAAAGCCTTTCTTAGGAAGCAGCAGCGAAGTTCGGATCGTGGCAAGCTGAAAACCTCTTCGAAAGCATAGCAGTCGCTGCGAATCAGAGTCGGTTCTGAGGGCTGCTGTTGCTGCTTGCCTTAACCTAGTATTCCCAGCAGGATGGGAGAAACCCACATAGAGCGAAACACTCTTTGCCCTGGCATCCCGTCTGGGAAAGCACAGCATTCTTTGGGAACTCAGAGTCCAGTCTGAGCGCTGCTACTGTTTGCCTGAGCTGGTCTGGCCTAGACCGAGATTCCGCCTGAGCGCCAGAGTAAAAGGACAAGTGATGTCTACCCTGGGAGATGGTAGTGTGCATAGAGTGCCATCCTAGGCTATGCACGCTACTGCAGGGTTGTGGCTGTGTCTGCTTAGTTCGGCCTGGCAGGGTGAACCTAGGACGCGAACATGGAGCCCGGGAAAGCAAGGCCCAAGAGGCACCAGCTCTCCCGCAGCTCTTCTTCCCTGACGCGACTGAAGCCTTGCCGAGAAAGCAGCGGCGAAGTGCTGTTCGCTCCAAGCCAAAGCCTCTGTGCAAGCACAGCATTCGCTGAGAAATGTTCTGTGGGCTGCTGCTGCTTGCCTGAGCCCAGTCTCGCGGTGGGAGAAACCCGCAGAGAGCGAAAGCCTCATGGCCTGGGCATCTCCCCTGGGAAAGCACAGCGTTCCTTGGGAAATCAGAGTTGGGTTTGGGGATGCTGCTGCTGTAAGCCTGAGCTAGTCTCCGCAGCTTAGTTGAAGATACCCGCATGGAGCGAAATACCCTTTGCCCTAGCATCCCCTCTGCCTGAGAGAGAAGCCAAGTGTGGGGAAGTCGCTGCATGCCGACCCCGGAGAAGAGAAGGAGCCGTTGGCCTTGGGTTTGGGAAGCAGGATAGCCTGCCGTGGCACAAACAGCAGGCCGGTGGCAAGACAATGTCACTCGCTCCTGTGTGGAGAGATGGAAGCCTGGATGCTAAGCAGACATGAGGGGACGACTAGGGCCGAGGTGCGTGCACCACTCCGAGGAAGGAGTCTGGGCAGAAGGAAGGCCTGTCCTGTGCCTCTGTTCCCAAGGGGACAGCATCTCCTTGGCCACCTGTCCCAAGGGCAGACTTGGGCTTGCCACCAGGTGCCATACCCGGAACTCGCAGAAACAACCCCATGGAGAAACGGTCAGTCAGATGACGTCTTCCACCAAGAAGTGGCAGCGATGTGAGTGGCAGGGAGTGTGCCGGTGAAAGAGTGGAGACAGTCCCCCACAGTTCCCCATCCCAGTGCACGGGCCGTGGGCAGGGATCCTGTGGCCTCCCCTCCTCTGTGGTCAAGGCACTGGCCTAGATCCCGAGTCTACCTCAGCGCCAGAGCAAAAGGCAAAGACTTACCTAGGACAAGAGATGGTAATAGGCATAGAGTGCCATGCTAGGCCACGCACGCTGCTGCAGGGTTGTGACTGTGTCTGCTTAGTTCCGGCATAGCAAGGTGAACCCCGAGAGTGAACTTGGAGCCCGGGAAAGCAATTCCAAGAGGCACCAGCTCTCCCGCGGCTCTTCTTCCCTGCCACGACAGAACGAACACCCAAAGACTATCTTAGGAAGCAGCAGCGAAGTTCTCAATCGTGCCAAGCTGAAAACCCCTTCGAAAGCATAGCAGTCACTGGGAAAACAGATTCAGTTCTGAGGGCTGCTGTTCCTGCTTGCCTTAGCCTAGTATTCCCAGCAGGATGGGAGAAACCCGCATAGAGCGAAAGCGTCTTTGCCCTGGCATCCCCTCTGGGAAAGCACAGCAATCTTTGGCAAATCAGAGTCCGGTCTGAGGCATGCTCCTGTTGCCTGAGCTGGTCTCCTCAGCACGGTGTAATAAACCCACATGGAGCAAAATCCTCTATGCCTGGGCATCCCCTCTGCCTGAGAGAGAAGCGCGGTTGCGCCTGTAGAAAGAGCCTTAAGGAAACGGACACGTGTTTCAGTGCCGTCCCCAGGAGCATGTCTGTGGAAGGTGCAACACGCTGCCCGGGGACAACAGGAGCCATTGGCCTTCTGGTCTCGAAACGGTTGCGAAGCAGGAGAGCCGGCAATAAAGTATCACCCACTCCCAGTGCAGAGAGACAGAAGCCTGGTTGCTAAGGAGACAGGAGGGCATGAGTAGGGCAGGGCGCATGCTCCACTCTTAGGAAGGGGTCTGGGCCGAAAGTATGCCTGTCCTGAACCTCTGGGCCTAAGGAGACAGCAGCTCCTTGGCCACCTGTCCCTGGGGCAGACATGCGCTAGCCACCAGGCGCCTACGCTGAACTCGCAGAAACAGCTCCCTGAGATAACGGTGAGTTAGATGCTGTCTTCCTCCAGCTGTGGAAGATTGGATGAGGTACGGAGTTTCAGAAGAAGGAGTGGGGACAGTCCCCCAAAGCTCCCTATTCAGTGCACGGGCCGTGGGCAGGGATCTTGTCACCTCTCCTTTCCTGTGGGGAAAGCACTGGCCTAGTCCAAGAATCCACGTGAGTGCCAGAGTAAAAGGCCAAGCGATGCCTACACTGGGAGATGGTAATGTGCATAGAGTTCCCTCCTAGGCTATGCAAGCTACTGCAGGGTTGTGGGTGTGTCTGCTTAGTTCGGCCTGGCAGGGTGAACCCAGAACGCGAACATGGAGCCCGGGAAAGCAAGTCCCAAGAGGCACCAGCTCCCCCGCGGCTCTTCTTCCCTGCCGCGACAGAGCGAACACCCAAAGCCTTTCTTAGGAAGCAGCAGCGAAGTTCGGATCGTGACTAGCTGAAAACCTCTTCGAAAGCATAGCAGTCGCTGGGAAATCAGAGTCGGTTCTGAGGGCTGCTGTTGCTGCTTGCCTTAGCCTAGTATTCCCAGCAGGATGGGAGAAACCCACATAGAGCGAAACACTCTTTGCCCTGGCATCCCGTCTGGGAAAGCACAGCATTCTTTGGGAACTCAGAGTCCAGTCTGAGCGCTGCTACTGTTTGCCTGAGCTGGTCTGGCCTAGACCGAGATTCCGCCTGAGCGCCAGAGTAAAAGGACAAGTGATGTCTACACTGGGAGATGGTAGTGTGCATAGAGTGCCATCCTAGGCTATGCACGCTACTGCAGGGTTGTGGCTGTGTCTGCTTAGTTCGGCCTGGCAGGGTGAACCTAGGACGCGAACATGGAGCCCGGTAAAGCAAGGCCCAAGAGGCACCAGCTCTCCCGCAGCTCTTCTTCCCTGACGCGACTGAAGCCTTGCCGAGAAAGCAGCGGCGAAGTGCTGTTCGCTCCAAGCCAAAGCCTCTGTGCAAGCACAGCATTCGCTGAGAAATGTTCTGTGGGCTGCTGCTGCTTGCCTGAGCCCAGTCTCGCGGTGGGAGCAACCCGCAGAGAGCGAAAGCCTCATGGCCTGGGCATCTCCCCTGGGAAAGCACAGCGTTCCTTGGGAAATCAGAGTTGGGTTTGGGGATGCTGCTGCTGTAAGCCTGAGCTAGTCTCCGCAGCTTAGTTGAAGATACCCGCATGGAGCGAAATACCCTTTGCCCTAGCATCCCCTCTGCCTGAGAGAGAAGCCAAGTGTGGGGAAGTCGCTGCATGCCGACCCCGGAGAAGAGAAGGAGCCGTTGGCCTTGGGTTTGGGAAGCAGGATAGCCTGCCGTGGCACAAACAGCAGGCCGGTGGCAAGACAATGTCACCCGCTCCCTGTGTGGAGAGATGGAAGCCTGGATGCTAAGCAGACATGAGGGGACGACTAGGGCCGAGGTGCGTGCACCACTCCGAGGAAGGAGTCTGGGCAGAAGGCAGGCCTGTCCTGTGCCTCTGTTCCCAAGGGGACAGCATCTCCTTGGCCACCTGTCCCAAGGGCAGACTTGGGCTTGCCACCAGGTGCCATACCCGGAACTCGCAGAAACAACCCCATGGAGAAACGGTCAGTCAGATGACGTCTTCCACCAAGAAGTGGCAGCGATGTGAGTGGCAGGGGGGGGTGCCGGTGAAAGAGTGGAGACAGTCCCCCACAGTTCCCCATCCCAGTGCACGGGCCGTGGGCAGTTATCCTGTGGCCTCCCCTCCTCTGTGGTCAAGGCACTGGCCTAGATCCCGAGTCTACCTGAGTGCCAGAGCAAAAGGCAAAGACTTACCTAGGACAAGAGATGGTAATAGGCATAGAGTGCCATGCTAGGCCACGCACGCTGCTGCAGGGTTGTGACTGTGTCTGCTTAGTTCCGGCATAGCAAGGTGAACCCCGAGAGTGAACTTGGAGCCCGGGAAAGCAATTCCAGGAGGCACCAGCTCTCCCGCGGCTCTTCTTCCCTGCCGCGACAGAACGAACACCCAAAGCCTATCTTAGGAAGCAGCAGCGAAGTTCTCAATCGTGCCAAGCTGAAAACCCCTTCGAAAGCATAGCAGTCACTGGGAAAACAGATTCAGTTCTGAGGGCTGCTGTTCCTGCTTGCCTTAGCCTAGTATTCCCAGCAGGATGGGAGAAACCCGCATAGAGCGAAAGCGTCTTTGCCCTGGCATCCCCTCTGGGAAAGCACAGCAATCTTTGGCAAATCAGAGTCCGGTCTGAGGCATGCTCCTGTTGCCTGAGCTGGTCTCCTCAGCACGGTGTAATAAACCCACATGGAGCAAAATCCTCTATGCCTGGGCATCCCCTCTGCCTGAGAGAGAAGCGCGGTTGCGCCTGTGGAAAGAGCCTTAAGGAAACGGACACGTGTTTCAGTGCTGTCCCCAGGAGCATGTCTGTGGATTGTGCAACACGCTGCCCGGGGACAACAGGAGCCATTGGCCTTCTGGTCTCGAAACGGTTGCGAAGCAGGAGAGCCGGCAATAAAGTATCACCCACTCCCAGTGCAGAGAGACAGAAGCCTGGTTGCTAAGGAGACAGGAGGGCATGAGTAGGGCAGGGCGCATGCTCCACTCTTAGGAAGGGGTCTGGGCCGAAAGTATGCCTGTCCTGAACCTCTAGGCCTAAGGAGACAGCAGCTCCTTGGCCACCTGTCCCTGGGGCAGACATGCGCTAGCCACCAGGCGCCTACGCTGAACTCGCAGAAACAGCTCCCTGAGATAACGATGAGTTAGATGCTGTCTTCCTCCAGGATGTGGAAGCTTGGAAGAGGTACGGAGTTTCAGAAGAAGGAGTGGGACAGTCCCCCAAAACTCCCTATTCAGTGCACGGGCCGTGGGCAGGGATCTTGTCACCTCTCCTTTCCTGTGGGGAAAGCACTGGCCTAGTCCAAGAATCCACGTGAGTGCCAGAGTAAAAGGCCAAGCGATGCCTACACTGGGAGATGGTAATGTGCATAGAGTTCCCTCCTAGGCTATGCAAGCTACTGCAGGGTTGTGGGTGTGTCTGCTTAGTTCGGCCTGGCAGGGTGAACCTAGAACGCGAACATGGAGCCCGGGAAAGCAATTCCAAGAGGCACCAGCTCTCCCGCGGCTCTTCTTCCCTGCCGCGACAGAAGGAACACCCAAAGCCTATCTTAGGAAGCAGCAGCGAAGTTCGGATCGTGCCAAGCTGAAAACCTTTTCGAAAGCATAGCAGTCACTGGGAAAACAGAGTCAGTTCTGAGGGCTGCTGTTCCTGCTTGCATTAGCCTAGTATTCCCAGCAGGATGGGAGAAACCCGCATAGAGGTGAAAGCCTCTTTGCCCTGGCATCCCCTCTGGGAAAGCACAGCAATCTTTGGCAAATCAGAGTCCGGTCTGAGGCATGCTCCTGTTGCCTGAGCTGGACTCCTCAGCACGGTGTAATAAACCCGCATGGAGCAAAATCCTCTATGCCTGGGCATCCCCTCTGCCTGAGAGAGAAGCGCGGTTGCGCCTGTGGAAAGAGCCTTAAGGTAACGGACACGTGTTTCAGTGCCGTCCCCAGGAGCATGTCTGTGGATTGTGCAACACGCTGCCCGGGGACAACAGGAGCCATTGGCCTTCTGGTCTCGAAACGGTTGCGAAGCAGGAGAGCCGGCAATAAAGTATCACCCACTCCCAGTGCAGAGAGACAGAAGCCTGGTTGCTAAGGAGACAGGAGGGCATGAGTAGGGCAGGGCGCATGCTCCACTCTTAGGAAGGGGTCTGGGCCGAAAGTATGCCTGTCCTGAACCTCTGGGCCTAAGGAGACAGCAGCTCCTTGGCCACCTGTCCCTGGGGCAGACATGCGCTAGCCACCAGGCGCCTACTCTGAACTCGCAGAAACAGCTCCCTGAGATAATGGTGAGTTAGATGCTGTGTTCCTCCAGGATGTGGAAGCTTGGAAGAGGTACGGAGTTTCAGAAGAAGGAGTGGGGACAGTCCCCCAAAACTCCCTATTCAGTGCACGGGCCGTGGGCAGGGATCTTGTCACCTCTCCTTTCCTGTGGGGAAAGCACTGGCCTAGTCCAAGAATCCACGTGAGTGCCAGAGTAAAAGGCCAAGCGATGCCTACACTGGGAGATGGTAATGTGCATAGAGTTCCCTCCTAGGCTATGCAAGCTACTGCAGGGTTGTGGGTGTGTCTGCTTAGTTCGGCCTGGCAGGGTGAACCCAGAACGCGAACATGGAGCCCGGGAAAGCAAGTCCCAAGAGGCACCAGCTCTCCCGCGGCTCTTCTTCCCTGCCGCGACAGAGCGAACACCCAAAGCCTTTCTTAGGAAGCAGCAGCGAAGTTCGGATCGTGGCAAGCTGAAAACCTCTTCGAAAGCATAGCAGTCGCTGCGAATCAGAGTCGGTTCTGAGGGCTGCTGTTGCTGCTTGCCTTAACCTAGTATTCCCAGCAGGATGGGAGAAACCCACATAGAGCGAAACACTCTTTGCCCTGGCATCCCGTCTGGGAAAGCACAGCATTCTTTGGGAACTCAGAGTCCAGTCTGAGCGCTGCTACTGTTTGCCTGAGCTGGTCTGGCCTAGACCGAGATTCCGCCTGAGCGCCAGAGTAAAAGGACAAGTGATGTCTACCCTGGGAGATGGTAGTGTGCATAGAGTGCCATCCTAGGCTATGCACGCTACTGCAGGGTTGTGGCTGTGTCTGCTTAGTTCGGCCTGGCAGGGTGAACCTAGGACGCGAACATGGAGCCCGGGAAAGCAAGGCCCAAGAGGCACCAGCTCTCCCGCAGCTCTTCTTCCCTGACGCGACTGAAGCCTTGCCGAGAAAGCAGCGGCGAAGTGCTGTTCGCTCCAAGCCAAAGCCTCTGTGCAAGCACAGCATTCGCTGAGAAATGTTCTGTGGGCTGCTGCTGCTTGCCTGAGCCCAGTCTCGCGGTGGGAGAAACCCGCAGAGAGCGAAAGCCTCATGGCCTGGGCATCTCCCCTGGGAAAGCACAGCGTTCCTTGGGAAATCAGAGTTGGGTTTGGGGATGCTGCTGCTGTAAGCCTGAGCTAGTCTCCGCAGCTTAGTTGAAGATACCCGCATGGAGCGAAATACCCTTTGCCCTAGCATCCCCTCTGCCTGAGAGAGAAGCCAAGTGTGGGGAAGTCGCTGCATGCCGACCCCGGAGAAGAGAAGGAGCCGTTGGCCTTGGGTTTGGGAAGCAGGATAGCCTGCCGTGGCACAAACAGCAGGCCGGTGGCAAGACAATGTCACTCGCTCCTGTGTGGAGAGATGGAAGCCTGGATGCTAAGCAGACATGAGGGGACGACTAGGGCCGAGGTGCGTGCACCACTCCGAGGAAAGAGTCTGGGCAGAAGGAAGGCCTGTCCTGTGCCTCTGTTCCCAAGGGGACAGCATCTCCTTGGCCACCTGTCCCAAGGGCAGACTTGGGCTTGCCACCAGGTGCCATACCCGGAACTCGCAGAAACAACCCCATGGAGAAACGGTCAGTCAGATGACGTCTTCCACCAAGAAGTGGCAGCGATGTGAGTGGCAGGGAGTGTGCCGGTGAAAGAGTGGAGACAGTCCCCCACAGTTCCCCATCCCAGTGCACGGGCCGTGGGCAGGGATCCTGTGGCCTCCCCTCCTCTGTGGTCAAGGCACTGGCCTAGATCCCGAGTCTACCTCAGCGCCAGAGCAAAAGGCAAAGACTTACCTAGGACAAGAGATGGTAATAGGCACAGAGTGCCATGCTAGGCCACGCACGCTACTGCAGGGTTGTGACTGTGTCTGCTTAGTTCCGGCATAGCAAGGTGAACCCTGAGAGTGAACTTGGAGCCCGGGAAAGCAATTCCAAGAGGCACCAGCTCTCCCGCGGCTCTTCTTCCCTGCCGCGACAGAACGAACACCCAAAGCCTATCTTAGGAAGCAGCAGCGAAGTTCGGATCGTGCCAAGCTTAAAACCCCTTCGAAAGCATAGCAGTCACTGGGAAAACAGAGTCAGTTCTGAGGGCTGCTGTTCCTGCTTGCCTTAGCCTAGTATTCCCAGCAGGATGGGAGAAACCCGCATAGAGCGAAAGCCTCTTTGCCCTGGCATCCCCTCTGGGAAAGCACAGCAATCTTTGGCAAATCAGAGTCCGGTCTGAGGCATGCTCCTGTTGCCTGAGCTGGTCTCCTCAGCACGGTGTAATAAACCCACATGGAGCAAAATCCTCTATGCCTGGGCATCCCCTCTGCCTGAGAGAGAAGCGCGGTTGCGCCTGTGGAAAGAGCCTTAAGGAAACGGACACGTGTTTCAGTGCCGTCCCCAGGAGCATGTCTGTGGATTGTGCAACACGCTGCCCGGGGACAACAGGAGCCATTGGCCTTCTGGTCTCGAAACGGTTGCGAAGCAGGAGAGCCGGCAATAAAGTATCACCCACTCCCAGTGCAGAGAGACAGAAGCCTGGTTGCTAAGGAGACAGGAGGGCATGAGTAGGGCAGGGCGCATGCTCCACTCTTAGGAAGGGGTCTGGGCCGAAAGTATGCCTGTCCTGAACCTCTGGGCCTAAGGAGACAGCAGCTCCTTGGCCACCTGTCCCTGGGGCAGACATGCGCTAGCCACCAGGCGCCTACGCTGAACTCGCAGAAACAGCTCCCTGAGATAATGGTGAGTTAGATGCTGTGTTCCTCCAGGATGTGGAAGCTTGGAAGAGGTACGGAGTTTCAGAAGAAGGAGTGGGGACAGTCCCCCAAAGCTCCCTATTCAGTGCACGGGCCGTGGGCAGGGATCTTGTCACCTCTCCTTTCCTGTGGGGAAAGCACTGGCCTAGTCCAAGAATCCACGTGAGTGCCAGAGTAAAAGGCCAAGCGATGCCTACACTGGGAGATGGTAATGTGCATAGAGTTCCCTCCTAGGCTATGCAAGCTACTGCAGGGTTGTGGGTGTGTCTGCTTAGTTCGGCCTGGCAGGGTGAACCCAGAACGCGAACATGGAGCCCGGGAAAGCAAGTCCCAAGAGGCACCAGCTCTCCCGCGGCTCTTCTTCCCTGCCGCGACAGAGCGAACACCCAAAGCCTTTCTTAGGAAGCAGCAGCGAAGTTCGGATCGTGGCAAGCTGAAAACCTCTTCGAAAGCATAGCAGTCGCTGGGAAATCAGAGTCGGTTCTGAGGGCTGCTGTTGCTGCTTGCCTTAGCCTAGTATTCCCAGCAGGATGGGAGAAACCCACATAGAGCGAAACACTCTTTGCCCTGGCATCCCGTCTGGGAAAGCACAGCATTCTTTGGGAACTCAGAGTCCAGTCTGAGCGCTGCTACTGTTTGCCTGAGCTGGTCTGGCCTAGACCGAGATTCCGCCTGAGCGCCAGAGTAAAAGGACAAGTGATGTCTACACTGGGAGATGGTAGTGTGCATAGAGTGCCATCCTAGGCTATGCACGCTACTGCAGGGTTGTGGCTGTGTCTGCTTAGTTCGGCCTGGAAGGGTGAACCTAGGACGCGAACATGGAGCCCGGGAAAGCAAGGCCCAAGAGGCACCAGCTCTCCCGCAGCTCTTCTTCCCTGACGCGACTGAAGCCTTGCCGAGAAAGCAGCGGCGAAGTGCTGTTCGCTCCAAGCCAAAGCCTCTGTGCAAGCACAGCATTCGCTGAGAAATGTTCTGTGGGCTGCTGCTGCTTGCCTGAGCCCAGTCTCGCGGTGGGAGAAACCCGCAGAGAGCGAAAGCCTCATGGCCTGGGCATCTCCCCTGGGAAAGCACAGCGTTCCTTGGGAAATCAGAGTTGGGTTTGGGGATGCTGCTGCTGTAAGCCTGAGCTAGTCTCCGCAGCTTAGTTGAAGATACCCGCATGGAGCGAAATACCCTTTGCCCTAGCATCCCCTCTGCCTGAGAGAGAAGCCAAGTGTGGGGAAGTCGCTGCATGCCGACCCCGGAGAAGAGAAGGAGCCGTTGGCCTTGGGTTTGGGAAGCAGGATAGCCTGCCGTGGCACAAACAGCAGGCCGGTGGCAAGACAATGTCACCCGCTCCCTGTGTGGAGAGATGGAAGCCTGGATGCTAAGCAGACATGAGGGGACGACTAGGGCCGAGGTGCGTGCACCACTCCGAGGAAGGAGTCTGGGCAGAAGGCAGGCCTGTCCTGTGCCTCTGTTCCCAAGGGGACAGCATCTCCTTGGCCACCTGTCCCAAGGGCAGACTTGGGCTTGCCACCAGGTGCCATACCCGGAACTCGCAGAAACAACCCCATGGAGAAACGGTCAGTCAGATGACGTCTTCCACCAAGAAGTGGCAGCGATGTGAGTGGCAGGGGGGGGTGCCGGTGAAAGAGTGGAGACAGTCCCCCACAGTTCCCCATCCCAGTGCACGGGCCGTGGGCAGTTATCCTGTGGCCTCCCCTCCTCTGTGGTCAAGGCACTGGCCTAGATCCCGAGTCTACCTGAGTGCCAGAGCAAAAGGCAAAGACTTACCTAGGACAAGAGATGGTAATAGGCATAGAGTGCCATGCTAGGCCACGCACGCTGCTGCAGGGTTGTGACTGTGTCTGCTTAGTTCCGGCATAGCAAGGTGAACCCCGAGAGTGAACTTGGAGCCCGGGAAAGCAATTCCAGGAGGCACCAGCTCTCCCGCGGCTCTTCTTCCCTGCCGCGACAGAACGAACACCCAAAGCCTATCTTAGGAAGCAGCAGCGAAGTTCTCAATCGTGCCAAGCTGAAAACCCCTTCGAAAGCATAGCAGTCACTGGGAAAACAGATTCAGTTCTGAGGGCTGCTGTTCCTGCTTGCCTTAGCCTAGTATTCCCAGCAGGATGGGAGAAACCCGCATAGAGCGAAAGCGTCTTTGCCCTGGCATCCCCTCTGGGAAAGCACAGCAATCTTTGGCAAATCAGAGTCCGGTCTGAGGCATGCTCCTGTTGCCTGAGCTGGTCTCCTCAGCACGGTGTAATAAACCCACATGGAGCAAAATCCTCTATGCCTGGGCATCCCCTCTGCCTGAGAGAGAAGCGCGGTTGCGCCTGTGGAAAGAGCCTTAAGGAAACGGACACGTGTTTCAGTGCCGTCCCCAGGAGCATGTCTGTGGATTGTGCAACACGCTGCCCGGGGACAACAGGAGCCATTGGCCTTCTGGTCTCGAAACGGTTGCGAAGCAGGAGAGCCGGCAATAAAGTATCACCCACTCCCAGTGCAGAGAGACAGAAGCCTGGTTGCTAAGGAGACAGGAGGGCATGAGTAGGGCAGGGCGCATGCTCCACTCTTAGGAAGGGGTCTGGGCCGAAAGTATGCCTGTCCTGAACCTCTAGGCCTAAGGAGACAGCAGCTCCTTGGCCACCTGTCCCTGGGGCAGACATGCGCTAGCCACCAGGCGCCTACGCTGAACTCGCAGAAACAGCTCCCTGAGATAACGATGAGTTAGATGCTGTCTTCCTCCAGGATGTGGAAGCTTGGAAGAGGTACGGAGTTTCAGAAGAAGGAGTGGGACAGTCCCCCAAAACTCCCTATTCAGTGCACGGGCCGTGGGCAGGGATCTTGTCACCTCTCCTTTCCTGTGGGGAAAGCACTGGCCTAGTCCAAGAATCCACGTGAGTGCCAGAGTAAAAGGCCAAGCGATGCCTACACTGGGAGATGGTAATGTGCATAGAGTTCCCTCCTAGGCTATGCAAGCTACTGCAGGGTTGTGGGTGTGTCTGCTTAGTTCGGCCTGGCAGGGTGAACCTAGAACGCGAACATGGAGCCCGGGAAAGCAAGTCCCAAGAGGCACCAGCTCTCCCGCGGCTCTTCTTCCCTGCCGCGACAGAAGGAACACCCAAAGCCTATCTTAGGAAGCAGCAGCGAAGTTCGGATCGTGCCAAGCTGAAAACCTTTTCGAAAGCATAGCAGTCACTGGGAAAACAGAGTCAGTTCTGAGGGCTGCTGTTCCTGCTTGCATTAGCCTAGTATTCCCAGCAGGATGGGAGAAACCCGCATAGAGGCGAAAGCCTCTTTGCCCTGGCATCCCCTCTGGGAAAGCACAGCAATCTTTGGCAAATCAGAGTCCGGTCTGAGGCATGCTCCTGTTGCCTGAGCTGGACTCCTCAGCACGGTGTAATAAACCCGCATGGAGCAAAATCCTCTATGCCTGGGCATCCCCTCTGCCTGAGAGAGAAGCGCGGTTGCGCCTGTGGAAAGAGCCTTAAGGTAACGGACACGTGTTTCAGTGCCGTCCCCAGGAGCATGTCTGTGGATTGTGCAACACGCTGCCCGGGGACAACAGGAGCCATTGGCCTTCTGGTCTCGAAACGGTTGCGAAGCAGGAGAGCCGGCAATAAAGTATCACCCACTCCCAGTGCAGAGAGACAGAAGCCTGGTTGCTAAGGAGACAGGAGGGCATGAGTAGGGCAGGGCGCATGCTCCACTCTTAGGAAGGGGTCTGGGCCGAAAGTATGCCTGTCCTGAACCTCTGGGCCTAAGGAGACAGCAGCTCCTTGGCCACCTGTCCCTGGGGCAGACATGCGCTAGCCACCAGGCGCCTACGCTGAACTCGCAGAAACAGCTCCCTGAGATAACGGTGAGTTAGATGCTGTCTTCCTCCAGGATGTGGAAGCTTGGAAGAGGTACGGAGTTTCAGAAGAAGGAGTGGGGACAGTCCCCCAAAACTCCCTATTCAGTGCACGGGCCGTGAGCAGGGATCTTGTCACCTCTCCTTTCCTGTGGGGAAAGCACTGGCCTAGTCCAAGAATCCACGTGAGTGCCAGAGTAAAAGGCCAAGCGATGCCTACACTGGGAGATGGTAATGTGCATAGAGTTCCCTCCTAGGCTATGCAAGCTACTGCAGGGTTGTGGGTGTGTCTGCTTAGTTCGGCCTGGCAGGCTGAACCCAGAACGCGAACATGGAGCCCGGGAAAGCAAGTCCCAAGAGGCACCAGCTCTCCCGCGGCTCTTCTTCCCTGCCGCGACAGAGCGAACACCCAAAGCCTTTCTTAGGAAGCAGCAGCGAAGTTCGGATCGTGGCAAGCTGAAAACCTCTTCGAAAGCATAGCAGTCGCTGCGAATCAGAGTCGGTTCTGAGGGCTGCTGTTGCTGCTTGCCTTAACCTAGTATTCCCAGCAGGATGGGAGAAACCCACATAGAGCGAAACACTCTTTGCCCTGGCATCCCGTCTGGGAAAGCACAGCATTCTTTGGGAACTCAGAGTCCAGTCTGAGCGCTGCTACTGTTTGCCTGAGCTGGTCTGGCCTAGACCGAGATTCCGCCTGAGCGCCAGAGTAAAAGGACAAGTGATGTCTACCCTGGGAGATGGTAGTGTGCATAGAGTGCCATCCTAGGCTATGCACGCTACTGCAGGGTTGTGGCTGTGTCTGCTTAGTTCGGCCTGGCAGGGTGAACCTAGGACGCGAACATGGAGCCCGGGAAAGCAAGGCCCAAGAGGCACCAGCTCTCCCGCAGCTCTTCTTCCCTGACGCGACTGAAGCCTTGCCGAGAAAGCAGCGGCGAAGTGCTGTTCGCTCCAAGCCAAAGCCTCTGTGCAAGCACAGCATTCGCTGAGAAATGTTCTGTGGGCTGCTGCTGCTTGCCTGAGCCCAGTCTCGCGGTGGGAGAAACCCGCAGAGAGCGAAAGCCTCATGGCCTGGGCATCTCCCCTGGGAAAGCACAGCGTTCCTTGGGAAATCAGAGTTGGGTTTGGGGATGCTGCTGCTGTAAGCCTGAGCTAGTCTCCGCAGCTTAGTTGAAGATACCCGCATGGAGCGAAATACCCTTTGCCCTAGCATCCCCTCTGCCTGAGAGAGAAGCCAAGTGTGGGGAAGTCGCTGCATGCCGACCCCGGAGAAGAGAAGGAGCCGTTGGCCTTGGGTTTGGGAAGCAGGATAGCCTGCCGTGGCACAAACAGCAGGCCGGTGGCAAGACAATGTCACTCGCTCCTGTGTGGAGAGATGGAAGCCTGGATGCTAAGCAGACATGAGGGGACGACTAGGGCCGAGGTGCGTGCACCACTCCGAGGAAGGAGTCTGGGCAGAAGGAAGGCCTGTCCTGTGCCTCTGTTCCCAAGGGGACAGCATCTCCTTGGCCACCTGTCCCAAGGGCAGACTTGGGCTTGCCACCAGGTGCCATACCCGGAACTCGCAGAAACAACCCCATGGAGAAACGGTCAGTCAGATGACGTCTTCCACCAAGAAGTGGCAGCGATGTGAGTGGCAGGGAGTGTGCCGGTGAAAGAGTGGAGACAGTCCCCCACAGTTCCCCATCCCAGTGCACGGGCCGTGGGCAGGGATCCTGTGGCCTCCCCTCCTCTGTGGTCAAGGCACTGGCCTAGATCCCGAGTCTACCTCAGCGCCAGAGCAAAAGGCAAAGACTTACCTAGGACAAGAGATGGTAATAGGCACAGAGTGCCATGCTAGGCCACGCACGCTGCTGCAGGGTTGTGACTGTGTCTGCTTAGTTCCGGCATAGCAAGGTGAACCCTGAGAGTGAACTTGGAGCCCGGGAAAGCAATTCCAAGAGGCACCAGCTCTCCCGCGGCTCTTCTTCCCTGCCGCGACAGAACGAACACCCAAAGCCTATCTTAGGAAGCAGCAGCGAAGTTCTCTATCGTGCCAAGCTGAAAACCCCTTCGAAAGCATAGCAGTCACTGGGAAAACATTCAGTTCTGAGGGCTGCTGTTCCTGCTTGCCTTAGCCTAGTATTCCCAGCAGGATGGGAGAAACCCGCATAGAGCGAAAGCGTCTTTGCCCTGGCATCCCCTCTGGGAAAGCACAGCAATCTTTGGCAAATCAGAGTCCGGTCTGAGGCATGCTCCTGTTGCCTGAGCTGGTCTCCGCAGCACGGTGTAATAAACCCACATGGAGCAAAATCCTCTATGCCTGGGCATCCCCTCTGCCTGAGAGAGAAGCGCGGTTGCGCCTGTGGAAAGAGCCTTAAGGAAACGGACACGTGTTTCAGTGCCGTCCCCAGGAGCATGTCTGTGGATTGTGCAACACGCTGCCCGGGGACAACAGGAGCCATTGGCCTTCTGGTCTCGAAACGGTTGCGAAGCAGGAGAGCCGGCAATAAAGTATCACCCACTCCCAGTGCAGAGAGACAGAAGCCTGGTTGCTAAGGAGACAGGAGGGCATGAGTAGGGCAGGGCGCATGCTCCACTCTTAGGAAGGGGTCTGGGCCGAAAGTATGCCTGTCCTGAACCTCTGGGCCTAAGGAGACAGCAGCTCCTTGGCCACCTGTCCCTGGGGCAGACATGCGCTAGCCACCAGGCGCCTACGCTGAACTCGCAGAAACAGCTCCCTGAGATAATGGTGAGTTAGATGCTGTGTTCCTCCAGGATGTGGAAGCTTGGAAGAGGTACGGAGTTTCAGAAGAAGGAGTGGGGACAGTCCCCCAAAGCTCCCTATTCAGTGCACGGGCCGTGGGCAGGGATCTTGTCACCTCTCCTTTCCTGTGGGGAAAGCACTGGCCTAGTCCAAGAATCCACGTGAGTGCCAGAGTAAAAGGCCAAGCGATGCCTACACTGGGAGATGGTAATGTGCATAGAGTTCCCTCCTAGGCTATGCAAGCTACTGCAGGGTTGTGGGTGTGTCTGCTTAGTTCGGCCTGGCAGGGTGAACCCAGAACGCGAACATGGAGCCCGGGAAAGCAAGTCCCAAGAGGCACCAGCTCTCCCGCGGCTCTTCTTCCCTGCCGCGACAGAGCGAACACCCAAAGCCTTTCTTAGGAAGCAGCAGCGAAGTTCGGATCGTGGCAAGCTGAAAACCTCTTCGAAAGCATAGCAGTCGCTGGGAAATCAGAGTCGGTTCTGAGGGCTGCTGTTGCTGCTTGCCTTAGCCTAGTATTCCCAGCAGGATGGGAGAAACCCACATAGAGCGAAACACTCTTTGCCCTGGCATCCCGTCTGGGAAAGCACAGCATTCTTTGGGAACTCAGAGTCCAGTCTGAGCGCTGCTACTGTTTGCCTGAGCTGGTCTGGCCTAGACCGAGATTCCGCCTGAGCGCCAGAGTAAAAGGACAAGTGATGTCTACACTGGGAGATGGTAGTGTGCATAGAGTGCCATCCTAGGCTATGCACGCTACTGCAGGGTTGTGGCTGTGTCTGCTTAGTTCGGCCTGGCAGGGTGAACCTAGGACGCGAACATGGAGCCCGGGAAAGCAAGGCCCAAGAGGCACCAGCTCTCCCGCAGCTCTTCTTCCCTGACGCGACTGAAGCCTTGCCGAGAAAGCAGCGGCGAAGTGCTGTTCGCTCCAAGCCAAAGCCTCTGTGCAAGCACAGCATTCGCTGAGAAATGTTCTGTGGGCTGCTGCTGCTTGCCTGAGCCCAGTCTCGCGGTGGGAGAAACCCGCAGAGAGCGAAAGCCTCATGGCCTGGGCATCTCCCCTGGGAAAGCACAGCGTTCCTTGGGAAATCAGAGTTGGGTTTGGGGATGCTGCTGCTGTAAGCCTGAGCTAGTCTCCGCAGCTTAGTTGAAGATACCCGCATGGAGCGAAATACCCTTTGCCCTAGCATCCCCTCTGCCTGAGAGAGAAGCCAAGTGTGGGGAAGTCGCTGCATGCCGACCCCGGAGAAGAGAAGGAGCCGTTGGCCTTGGGTTTGGGAAGCAGGATAGCCTGCCGTGGCACAAACAGCAGGCCGGTGGCAAGACAATGTCACCCGCTCCCTGTGTGGAGAGATGGAAGCCTGGATGCTAAGCAGACATGAGGGGACGACTAGGGCCGAGGTGCGTGCACCACTCCGAGGAAGGAGTCTGGGCAGAAGGCAGGCCTGTCCTGTGCCTCTGTTCCCAAGGGGACAGCATCTCCTTGGCCACCTGTCCCAAGGGCAGACTTGGGCTTGCCACCAGGTGCCATACCCGGAACTCGCAGAAACAACCCCATGGAGAAACGGTCAGTCAGATGACGTCTTCCACCAAGAAGTGGCAGCGATGTGAGTGGCAGGGGGGGGTGCCGGTGAAAGAGTGGAGACAGTCCCCCACAGTTCCCCATCCCAGTGCACGGGCCGTGGGCAGTTATCCTGTGGCCTCCCCTCCTCTGTGGTCAAGGCACTGGCCTAGATCCCGAGTCTACCTGAGTGCCAGAGCAAAAGGCAAAGACTTACCTAGGACAAGAGATGGTAATAGGCATAGAGTGCCATGCTAGGCCACGCACGCTGCTGCAGGGTTGTGACTGTGTCTGCTTAGTTCCGGCATAGCAAGGTGAACCCCGAGAGTGAACTTGGAGCCCGGGAAAGCAATTCCAGGAGGCACCAGCTCTCCCGCGGCTCTTCTTCCCTGCCGCGACAGAACGAACACCCAAAGCCTATCTTAGGAAGCAGCAGCGAAGTTCTCAATCGTGCCAAGCTGAAAACCCCTTCGAAAGCATAGCAGTCACTGGGAAAACAGATTCAGTTCTGAGGGCTGCTGTTCCTGCTTGCCTTAGCCTAGTATTCCCAGCAGGATGGGAGAAACCCGCATAGAGCGAAAGCGTCTTTGCCCTGGCATCCCCTCTGGGAAAGCACAGCAATCTTTGGCAAATCAGAGTCCGGTCTGAGGCATGCTCCTGTTGCCTGAGCTGGTCTCCTCAGCACGGTGTAATAAACCCACATGGAGCAAAATCCTCTATGCCTGGGCATCCCCTCTGCCTGAGAGAGAAGCGCGGTTGCGCCTGTGGAAAGAGCCTTAAGGAAACGGACACGTGTTTCAGTGCCGTCCCCAGGAGCATGTCTGTGGATTGTGCAACACGCTGCCCGGGGACAACAGGAGCCATTGGCCTTCTGGTCTCGAAACGGTTGCGAAGCAGGAGAGCCGGCAATAAAGTATCACCCACTCCCAGTGCAGAGAGACAGAAGCCTGGTTGCTAAGGAGACAGGAGGGCATGAGTAGGGCAGGGCGCATGCTCCACTCTTAGGAAGGGGTCTGGGCCGAAAGTATGCCTGTCCTGAACCTCTAGGCCTAAGGAGACAGCAGCTCCTTGGCCACCTGTCCCTGGGGCAGACATGCGCTAGCCACCAGGCGCCTACGCTGAACTCGCAGAAACAGCTCCCTGAGATAACGATGAGTTAGATGCTGTCTTCCTCCAGGATGTGGAAGCTTGGAAGAGGTACGGAGTTTCAGAAGAAGGAGTGGGACAGTCCCCCAAAACTCCCTATTCAGTGCACGGGCCGTGGGCAGGGATCTTGTCACCTCTCCTTTCCTGTGGGGAAAGCACTGGCCTAGTCCAAGAATCCACGTGAGTGCCAGAGTAAAAGGCCAAGCGATGCCTACACTGGGAGATGGTAATGTGCATAGAGTTCCCTCCTAGGCTATGCAAGCTACTGCAGGGTTGTGGGTGTGTCTGCTTAGTTCGGCCTGGCAGGGTGAACCTAGAACGCGAACATGGAGCCCGGGAAAGCAAGTCCCAAGAGGCACCAGCTCTCCCGCGGCTCTTCTTCCCTGCCGCGACAGAAGGAACACCCAAAGCCTATCTTAGGAAGCAGCAGCGAAGTTCGGATCGTGCCAAGCTGAAAACCTTTTCGAAAGCATAGCAGTCACTGGGAAAACAGAGTCAGTTCTGAGGGCTGCTGTTCCTGCTTGCATTAGCCTAGTATTCCCAGCAGGATGGGAGAAACCCGCATAGAGGCGAAAGCCTCTTTGCCCTGGCATCCCCTCTGGGAAAGCACAGCAATCTTTGGCAAATCAGAGTCCGGTCTGAGGCATGCTCCAGTTGCCTGAGCTGGACTCCTCAGCACGGTGTAATAAACCCGCATGGAGCAAAATCCTCTATGCCTGGGCATCCCCTCTGCCTGAGAGAGAAGCGCGGTTGCGCCTGTGGAAAGAGCCTTAAGGTAACGGACACGTGTTTCAGTGCCGTCCCCAGGAGCATGTCTGTGGATTGTGCAACACGCTGCCCGGGGACAACAGGAGCCATTGGCCTTCTGGTCTCGAAACGGTTGCGAAGCAGGAGAGCCGGCAATAAAGTATCACCCACTCCCAGTGCAGAGAGACAGAAGCCTGGTTGCTAAGGAGACAGGAGGGCATGAGTAGGGCAGGGCGCATGCTCCACTCTTAGGAAGGGGTCTGGGCCGAAAGTATGCCTGTCCTGAACCTCTGGGCCTAAGGAGACAGCAGCTCCTTGGCCACCTGTCCCTGGGGCAGACATGCGCTAGCCACCAGGCGCCTACTCTGAACTCGCAGAAACAGCTCCCTGAGATAATGGTGAGTTAGATGCTGTGTTCCTCCAGGATGTGGAAGCTTGGAAGAGGTACGGAGTTTCAGAAGAAGGAGTGGGGACAGTCCCCCAAAACTCCCTATTCAGTGCACGGGCCGTGGGCAGGGATCTTGTCACCTCTCCTTTCCTGTGGGGAAAGCACTGGCCTAGTCCAAGAATCCACGTGAGTGCCAGAGTAAAAGGCCAAGCGATGCCTACACTGGGAGATGGTAATGTGCATAGAGTTCCCTCCTAGGCTATGCAAGCTACTGCAGGGTTGTGGGTGTGTCTGCTTAGTTCGGCCTGGCAGGGTGAACCCAGAACGCGAACATGGAGCCCGGGAAAGCAAGTCCCAAGAGGCACCAGCTCTCCCGCGGCTCTTCTTCCCTGCCGCGACAGAGCGAACACCCAAAGCCTTTCTTAGGAAGCAGCAGCGAAGTTCGGATCGTGGCAAGCTGAAAACCTCTTCGAAAGCATAGCAGTCGCTGGGAATCAGAGTCGGTTCTGAGGGCTGCTGTTGCTGCTTGCCTTAACCTAGTATTCCCAGCAGGATGGGAGAAACCCACATAGAGCGAAACACTCTTTGCCCTGGCATCCCGTCTGGGAAAGCACAGCATTCTTTGGGAACTCAGAGTCCAGTCTGAGCGCTGCTACTGTTTGCCTGAGCTGGTCTGGCCTAGACCGAGATTCCGCCTGAGCGCCAGAGTAAAAGGACAAGTGATGTCTACCCTGGGAGATGGTAGTGTGCATAGAGTGCCATCCTAGGCTATGCACGCTACTGCAGGGTTGTGGCTGTGTCTGCTTAGTTCGGCCTGGCAGGGTGAACCTAGGACGCGAACATGGAGCCCGGGAAAGCAAGGCCCAAGAGGCACCAGCTCTCCCGCAGCTCTTCTTCCCTGACGCGACTGAAGCCTTGCCGAGAAAGCAGCGGCGAAGTGCTGTTCGCTCCAAGCCAAAGCCTCTGTGCAAGCACAGCATTCGCTGAGAAATGTTCTGTGGGCTGCTGCTGCTTGCCTGAGCCCAGTCTCGCGGTGGGAGAAACCCGCAGAGAGCGAAAGCCTCATGGCCTGGGCATCTCCCCTGGGAAAGCACAGCGTTCCTTGGGAAATCAGAGTTGGGTTTGGGGATGCTGCTGCTGTAAGCCTGAGCTAGTCTCCGCAGCTTAGTTGAAGATACCCGCATGGAGCGAAATACCCTTTGCCCTAGCATCCCCTCTGCCTGAGAGAGAAGCCAAGTGTGGGGAAGTCGCTGCATGCCGACCCCGGAGAAGAGAAGGAGCCGTTGGCCTTGGGTTTGGGAAGCAGGATAGCCTGCCGTGGCACAAACAGCAGGCCGGTGGCAAGACAATGTCACTCGCTCCTTGTGTGGAGAGATGGAAGCCTGGATGCTAAGCAGACATGAGGGGACGACTAGGGCCGAGGTGCGTGCACCACTCCGAGGAAGGAGTCTGGGCAGAAGGCAGGCCTGTCCTGTGCCTCTGTTCCCAAGGGGACAGCATCTCCTTGGCCACCTGTCCCAAGGGCAGACTTGGGCTTGCCACCAGGTGCCATACCCGGAACTCGCAGAAACAACCCCATGGAGAAACGGTCAGTCAGATGACGTCTTCCACCAAGAAGTGGCAGCGATGTGAGTGGCAGGGAGTGTGCCGGTGAAAGAGTGGAGACAGTCCCCCACAGTTCCCCATCCCAGTGCACGGGCCGTGGGCAGGGATCCTGTGGCCTCCCCTCCTCTGTGGTCAAGGCACTGGCCTAGATCCCGAGTCTACCTCAGCGCCAGAGCAAAAGGCAAAGACTTACCTAGGACAAGAGATGGTAATAGGCACAGAGTGCCATGCTAGGCCACGCACGCTGCTGCAGGGTTGTGACTGTGTCTGCTTAGTTCCGGCATAGCAAGGTGAACCCTGAGAGTGAACTTGGAGCCCGGGAAAGCAATTCCAAGAGGCACCAGCTCTCCCGCGGCTCTTCTTCCCTGCCGCGACAGAACGAACACCCAAAGCCTATCTTAGGAAGCAGCAGCGAAGTTCGGATCGTGCCAAGCTTAAAACCCCTTCGAAAGCATAGCAGTCACTGGGAAAACAGAGTCAGTTCTGAGGGCTGCTGTTCCTGCTTGCCTTAGCCTAGTATTCCCAGCAGGATGGGAGAAACCCGCATAGAGCGAAAGCCTCTTTGCCCTGGCATCCCCTCTGGGAAAGCACAGCAATCTTTGGCAAATCAGAGTCCGGTCTGAGGCATGCTCCTGTTGCCTGAGCTGGTCTCCTCAGCACGGTGTAATAAACCCACATGGAGCAAAATCCTCTATGCCTGGGCATCCCCTCTGCCTGAGAGAGAAGCGCGGTTGCGCCTGTGGAAAGAGCCTTAAGGAAACGGACACGTGTTTCAGTGCCGTCCCCAGGAGCATGTCTGTGGATTGTGCAACACGCTGCCCGGGGACAACAGGAGCCATTGGCCTTCTGGTCTCGAAACGGTTGCGAAGCAGGAGAGCCGGCAATAAAGTATCACCCACTCCCAGTGCAGAGAGACAGAAGCCTGGTTGCTAAGGAGACAGGAGGGCATGAGTAGGGCAGGGCGCATGCTCCACTCTTAGGAAGGGGTCTGGGCCGAAAGTATGCCTGTCCTGAACCTCTGGGCCTAAGGAGACAGCAGCTCCTTGGCCACCTGTCCCTGGGGCAGACATGCGCTAGCCACCAGGCGCCTACGCTGAACTCGCAGAAACAGCTCCCTGAGATAACGGTGAGTTAGATGCTGTGTTCCTCCAGGATGTGGAAGCTTGGAAGAGGTACGGAGTTTCAGAAGAAGGAGTGGGGACAGTCCCCCAAAGCTCCCTATTCAGTGCACGGGCCGTGGGCAGGGATCTTGTCACCTCTCCTTTCCTGTGGGGAAAGCACTGGCCTAGTCCAAGAATCCACGTGAGTGCCAGAGTAAAAGGCCAAGCGATGCCTACACTGGGAGATGGTAATGTGCATAGAGTTCCCTCCTAGGCTATGCAAGCTACTGCAGGGTTGTGGGTGTGTCTGCTTAGTTCGGCCTGGCAGGGTGAACCCAGAACGCGAACATGGAGCCCGGGAAAGCAAGTCCCAAGAGGCACCAGCTCTCCCGCGGCTCTTCTTCCCTGCCGCGACAGAGCGAACACCCAAAGCCTTTCTTAGGAAGCAGCAGCGAAGTTCGGATCGTGGCAAGCTGAAAACCTCTTCGAAAGCATAGCAGTCGCTGGGAAATCAGAGTCGGTTCTGAGGGCTGCTGTTGCTGCTTGCCTTAGCCTAGTATTCCCAGCAGGATGGGAGAAACCCACATAGAGCGAAACACTCTTTGCCCTGGCATCCCGTCTGGGAAAGCACAGCATTCTTTGGGAACTCAGAGTCCAGTCTGAGCGCTGCTACTGTTTGCCTGAGCTGGTCTGGCCTAGACCGAGATTCCGCCTGAGCGCCAGAGTAAAAGGACAAGTGATGTCTACACTGGGAGATGGTAGTGTGCATAGAGTGCCATCCTAGGCTATGCACGCTACTGCAGGGTTGTGGCTGTGTCTGCTTAGTTCGGCCTGGCAGGGTGAACCTAGGACGCGAACATGGAGCCCGGTAAAGCAAGGCCCAAGAGGCACCAGCTCTCCCGCAGCTCTTCTTCCCTGACGCGACTGAAGCCTTGCCGAGAAAGCAGCGGCGAAGTGCTGTTCGCTCCAAGCCAAAGCCTCTGTGCAAGCACAGCATTCGCTGAGAAATGTTCTGTGGGCTGCTGCTGCTTGCCTGAGCCCAGTCTCGCGGTGGGAGAAACCCGCAGAGAGCGAAAGCCTCATGGCCTGGGCATCTCCCCTGGGAAAGCACAGCGTTCCTTGGGAAATCAGAGTTGGGTTTGGGGATGCTGCTGCTGTAAGCCTGAGCTAGTCTCCGCAGCTTAGTTGAAGATACCCGCATGGAGCGAAATACCCTTTGCCCTAGCATCCCCTCTGCCTGAGAGAGAAGCCAAGTGTGGGGAAGTCGCTGCATGCCGACCCCGGAGAAGAGAAGGAGCCGTTGGCCTTGGGTTTGGGAAGCAGGATAGCCTGCCGTGGCACAAACAGCAGGCCGGTGGCAAGACAATGTCACCCGCTCCCTGTGTGGAGAGATGGAAGCCTGGATGCTAAGCAGACATGAGGGGACGACTAGGGCCGAGGTGCGTGCACCACTCCGAGGAAGGAGTCTGGGCAGAAGGCAGGCCTGTCCTGTGCCTCTGTTCCCAAGGGGACAGCATCTCCTTGGCCACCTGTCCCAAGGGCAGACTTGGGCTTGCCACCAGGTGCCATACCCGGAACTCGCAGAAACAACCCCATGGAGAAACGGTCAGTCAGATGACGTCTTCCACCAAGAAGTGGCAGCGATGTGAGTGGCAGGGGGGGGTGCCGGTGAAAGAGTGGAGACAGTCCCCCACAGTTCCCCATCCCAGTGCACGGGCCGTGGGCAGTTATCCTGTGGCCTCCCCTCCTCTGTGGTCAAGGCACTGGCCTAGATCCCGAGTCTACCTGAGTGCCAGAGCAAAAGGCAAAGACTTACCTAGGACAAGAGATGGTAATAGGCATAGAGTGCCATGCTAGGCCACGCACGCTGCTGCAGGGTTGTGACTGTGTCTGCTTAGTTCCGGCATAGCAAGGTGAACCCCGAGAGTGAACTTGGAGCCCGGGAAAGCAATTCCAGGAGGCACCAGCTCTCCCGCGGCTCTTCTTCCCTGCCGCGACAGAACGAACACCCAAAGCCTATCTTAGGAAGCAGCAGCGAAGTTCTCAATCGTGCCAAGCTGAAAACCCCTTCGAAAGCATAGCAGTCACTGGGAAAACAGATTCAGTTCTGAGGGCTGCTGTTCCTGCTTGCCTTAGCCTAGTATTCCCAGCAGGATGGGAGAAACCCGCATAGAGCGAAAGCGTCTTTGCCCTGGCATCCCCTCTGGGAAAGCACAGCAATCTTTGGCAAATCAGAGTCCGGTCTGAGGCATGCTCCTGTTGCCTGAGCTGGTCTCCTCAGCACGGTGTAATAAACCCACATGGAGCAAAATCCTCTATGCCTGGGCATCCCCTCTGCCTGAGAGAGAAGCGCGGTTGCGCCTGTGGAAAGAGCCTTAAGGAAACGGACACGTGTTTCAGTGCCGTCCCCAGGAGCATGTCTGTGGATTGTGCAACACGCTGCCCGGGGACAACAGAAGCCATTGGCCTTCTGGTCTCGAAACGGTTGCGAAGCAGGAGAGCCGGCAATAAAGTATCACCCACTCCCAGTGCAGAGAGACAGAAGCCTGGTTGCTAAGGAGACAGGAGGGCATGAGTAGGGCAGGGCGCATGCTCCACTCTTAGGAAGGGGTCTGGGCCGAAAGTATGCCTGTCCTGAACCTCTAGGCCTAAGGAGACAGCAGCTCCTTGGCCACCTGTCCCTGGGGCAGACATGCGCTAGCCACCAGGCGCCTACGCTGAACTCGCAGAAACAGCTCCCTGAGATAACGATGAGTTAGATGCTGTCTTCCTCCAGGATGTGGAAGCTTGGAAGAGGTACGGAGTTTCAGAAGAAGGAGTGGGACAGTCCCCCAAAACTCCCTATTCAGTGCACGGGGCCGTGGGCAGGGATCTTGTCACCTCTCCTTTCCTGTGGGGAAAGCACTGGCCTAGTCCAAGAATCCACGTGAGTGCCAGAGTAAAAGGCCAAGCGATGCCTACACTGGGAGATGGTAATGTGCATAGAGTTCCCTCCTAGGCTATGCAAGCTACTGCAGGGTTGTGGGTGTGTCTGCTTAGTTCGGCCTGGCAGGGTGAACCTAGAACGCGAACATGGAGCCCGGGAAAGCAAGTCCCAAGAGGCACCAGCTCTCCCGCGGCTCTTCTTCCCTGCCGCGACAGAAGGAACACCCAAAGCCTATCTTAGGAAGCAGCAGCGAAGTTCGGATCGTGCCAAGCTGAAAACCTTTTCGAAAGCATAGCAGTCACTGGGAAAACAGAGTCAGTTCTGAGGGCTGCTGTTCCTGCTTGCATTAGCCTAGTATTCCCAGCAGGATGGGAGAAACCCGCATAGAGGCGAAAGCCTCTTTGCCCTGGCATCCCCTCTGGGAAAGCACAGCAATCTTTGGCAAATCAGAGTCCGGTCTGAGGCATGCTCCTGTTGCCTGAGCTGGACTCCTCAGCACGGTGTAATAAACCCGCATGGAGCAAAATCCTCTATGCCTGGGCATCCCCTCTGCCTGAGAGAGAAGCGCGGTTGCGCCTGTGGAAAGAGCCTTAAGGTAACGGACACGTGTTTCAGTGCCGTCCCCAGGAGCATGTCTGTGGATTGTGCAACACGCTGCCCAGGGACAACAGGAGCCATTGGCCTTCTGGTCTCGAAACGGTTGCGAAGCAGGAGAGCCGGCAATAAAGTATCACCCACTCCCAGTGCAGAGAGACAGAAGCCTGGTTGCTAAGGAGACAGGAGGGCATGAGTAGGGCAGGGCGCATGCTCCACTCTTAGGAAGGGGTCTGGGCCGAAAGTATGCCTGTCCTGAACCTCTGGGCCTAAGGAGACAGCAGCTCCTTGGCCACCTGTCCCTGGGGCAGACATGCGCTAGCCACCAGGCGCCTACTCTGAACTCGCAGAAACAGCTCCCTGAGATAATGGTGAGTTAGATGCTGTGTTCCTCCAGGATGTGGAAGCTTGGAAGAGGTACGGAGTTTCAGAAGAAGGAGTGGGGACAGTCCCCCAAAACTCCCTATTCAGTGCACGGGCCGTGGGCAGGGATCTTGTCACCTCTCCTTTCCTGTGGGGAAATCACTGGCCTAGTCCAAGAATCCACGTGAGTGCCAGAGTAAAAGGCCAAGCGATGCCTACACTGGGAGATGGTAATGTGCATAGAGTTCCCTCCTAGGCTATGCAAGCTACTGCAGGGTTGTGGGTGTGTCTGCTTAGTTCGGCCTGGCAGGGTGAACCCAGAACGCGAACATGGAGCCCGGGAAAGCAAGTCCCAAGAGGCACCAGCTCTCCCGCGGCTCTTCTTCCCTGCCGCGACAGAGCGAACACCCAAAGCCTTTCTTAGGAAGCAGCAGCGAAGTTCGGATCGTGGCAAGCTGAAAACCTCTTCGAAAGCATAGCAGTCGCTGAGAATCAGAGTCGGTTCTGAGGGCTGCTGTTGCTGCTTGCCTTAACTTAGTATTCCCAGCAGGATGGGAGAAACCCACATAGAGCGAAACACTCTTTGCCCTGGCATCCCGTCTGGGAAAGCACAGCATTCTTTGGGAACTCAGAGTCCAGTCTGAGCGCTGCTACTGTTTGCCTGAGCTGGTCTGGCCTAGACCGAGATTCCGCCTGAGCGCCAGAGTAAAAGGACAAGTGATGTCTACCCTGGGAGATGGTAGTGTGCATAGAGTGCCATCCTAGGCTATGCACGCTACTGCAGGGTTGTGGCTGTGTCTGCTTAGTTCGGCCTGGCAGGGTGAACCTAGGACGCGAACATGGAGCCCGGGAAAGCAAGGCCCAAGAGGCACCAGCTCTCCCGCAGCTCTTCTTCCCTGACGCGACTGAAGCCTTGCCGAGAAAGCAGCGGCGAAGTGCTGTTCGCTCCAAGCCAAAGCCTCTGTGCAAGCACAGCATTCGCTGAGAAATGTTCTGTGGGCTGCTGCTGCTTGCCTGAGCCCAGTCTCGCGGTGGGAGAAACCCGCAGAGAGCGAAAGCCTCATGGCCTGGGCATCTCCCCTGGGAAAGCACAGCGTTCCTTGGGAAATCAGAGTTGGGTTTGGGGATGCTGCTGCTGTAAGCCTGAGCTAGTCTCCGCAGCTTAGTTGAAGATACCCGCATGGAGCGAAATACCCTTTGCCCTAGCATCCCCTCTGCCTGAGAGAGAAGCCAAGTGTGGGGAAGTCGCTGCATGCCGACCCCGGAGAAGAGAAGGAGCCGTTGGCCTTGGGTTTGGGAAGCAGGATAGCCTGCCGTGGCACAAACAGCAGGCCGGTGGCAAGACAATGTCACTCGCTCCTGTGTGGAGAGATGGAAGCCTGGATGCTAAGCAGACATGAGGGGACGACTAGGGCCGAGGTGCGTGCACCACTCCGAGGAAGGAGTCTGGGCAGAAGGAAGGCCTGTCCTGTGCCTCTGTTCCCAAGGGGACAGCATCTCCTTGGCCACCTGTCCCAAGGGCAGACTTGGGCTTGCCACCAGGTGCCATACCCGGAACTCGCAGAAACAACCCCATGGAGAAACGGTCAGTCAGATGACGTCTTCCACCAAGAAGTGGCAGCGATGTGAGTGGCAGGGAGTGTGCCGGTGAAAGAGTGGAGACAGTCCCCCACAGTTCCCCATCCCAGTGCACGGGCCGTGGGCAGGGATCCTGTGGCCTCCCCTCCTCTGTGGTCAAGGCACTGGCCTAGATCCCGAGTCTACCTCAGCGCCAGAGCAAAAGGCAAAGACTTACCTAGGACAAGAGATGGTAATAGGCACAGAGTGCCATGCTAGGCCACGCACGCTGCTGCAGGGTTGTGACTGTGTCTGCTTAGTTCCGGCATAGCAAGGTGAACCCTGAGAGTGAACTTGGAGCCCGGGAAAGCAATTCCAAGAGGCACCAGCTCTCCCGTGGCTCTTCTTCCCTGCCGCGACAGAACGAACACCCAAAGCCTATCTTAGGAAGCAGCAGCGAAGTTCTCAATCGTGCCAAGCTGAAAACCCCTTTGAAAGCATAGCAGTCACTGGGAAAACATTCAGTTCTGAGGGCTGCTGTTCCTGCTTGCCTTAGCCTAGTATTCCCAGCAGGATGGGAGAAACCCGCATAGAGCGAAAGCGTCTTTGCCCTGGCATCCCCTCTGGGAAAGCACAGCAATCTTTGGCAAATCAGAGTCCGGTCTGAGGCATGCTCCAGTTGCCTGAGCTGGTCTCCGCAGCACGGTGTAATAAACCCACATGGAGCAAAATCCTCTATGCCTGGGCATCCCCTCTGCCTGAGAGAGAAGCGCGGTTGCGCCTGTGGGAAGAGCCTTAAGGAAACGGACACGTGTTTCAGTGCCGTCCCCAGGAGCATGTCTGTGGATTGTGCAACACGCTGCCCGGGGACAACAGGAGCCATTGGCCTTCTGGTCTCGAAACGGTTGCGAAGCAGGAGAGCCGGCAATAAAGTATCACCCACTCCCAGTGCAGAGAGACAGAAGCCTGGTTGCTAAGGAGACAGGAGGGCATGAGTAGGGCAGGGCGCATGCTCCACTCTTAGGAAGGGGTCTGGGCCGAAAGTATGCCTGTCCTGAACCTCTGGGCCTAAGGAGACAGCAGCTCCTTGGCCACCTGTCCCTGGGGCAGACATGCGCTAGCCACCAGGCGCCTACGCTGAACTCGCAGAAACAGCTCCCTGAGATAATGGTGAGTTAGATGCTGTGTTCCTCCAGGATGTGGAAGCTTGGAAGAGGTACGGCTTTCAGAAGAAGGAGTGGGGACAGTCCCCCAAAGCTCCCTATTCAGTGCACGGGCCGTGGGCAGGGATCTTGTCACCTCTCCTTTCCTGTGGGGAAAGCACTGGCCTAGTCCAAGAATCCACGTGAGTGCCAGAGTAAAAGGCCAAGCGATGCCTACACTGGGAGATGGTAATGTGCATAGAGTTCCCTCCTAGGCTATGCAAGCTACTGCACGGTTGTGGGTGTGTCTGCTTAGTTCGGCCTGGCAGGGTGAACCCAGAACGCGAACATGGAGCCCGGGAAAGCAAGTCCCAAGAGGCACCAGCTCTCCCGCGGCTCTTCTTCCCTGCCGCGACAGAGCGAACACCCAAAGCCTTTCTTAGGAAGCAGCAGCGAAGTTCGGATCGTGGCAAGCTGAAAACCTCTTCGAAAGCATAGCAGTCCCTGGGAAATCAGAGTCGGTTCTGAGGGCTGCTCTTGCTGCTTGCCTTAGCCTAGTATTCCCAGCAGGATGGGAGAAACCCACATAGAGCAAAACACTCTTTGCCCTGGCAACCCGTCTGGGAAAGCACAGCATTCTTTGGGAACTCAGAGTCCAGTCTGAGCGCTGCTACTCTTTGCCTGAGCTGGTCTGGCCTAGACCGAGATTCCGCCTGAGCGCCAGAGTAAAAGGACAAGTGATGTCTACCCTGGGAGATGGTAGTGTGCATAGAGTGCCATCCTAGGCTATGCACGCTACTGCAGGGTTGTGGCTGTGTCTGCTTAGTTCGGCCTGGCAGGGTGAACCTAGGACGCGAACATGGAGCCCGGTAAAGCAAGGCCCAAGAGGCACCAGCTCTCCCGCAGCTCTTCTTCCCTGACGCGACTGAAGCCTTGCCGAGAAAGCAGCGGCGAAGTGCTGTTCGCTCCAAGCCAAAGCCTCTGTGCAAGCACAGCATTCGCTGAGAAATGTTCTGTGGGCTGCTGCTGCTTGCCTGAGCCCAGTCTCGCGGTGGGAGAAACCCGCAGAGAGCGAAAGCCTCATGGCCTGGGCATCTCCCCTGGGAAAGCACAGCGTTCCTTGGGAAATCAGAGTTGGGTTTGGGGATGCTGCTGCTGTAAGCCTGAGCTAGTCTCCGCAGCTTAGTTGAAGATACCCGCATGGAGCGAAATACCCTTTGCCCTAGCATCCCCTCTGCCTGAGAGAGAAGCCAAGTGTGGGGAAGTCGCTGCATGCCGACCCCGGAGAAGAGAAGGAGCCGTTGGCCTTGGGTTTGGGAAGCAGGATAGCCTGCCGTGGCACAAACAGCAGGCCGGTGGCAAGACAATGTCACTCGCTCCTTGTGTGGAGAGATGGAAGCCTGGATGCTAAGCAGACATGAGGGGACGACTAGGGCTGAGGTGCGTGCACCACTCCGAGGAAGGAGTCTGGGCAGAAGGAAGGCCTGTCCTGTGCCTCTGTTCCCAAGGGGACAGCATCTCCTTGGCCACCTGTCCCAAGGGCAGACTTGGGCTTGCCACCAGGTGCCATACCCGGAACTCGCAGAAACAACCCAATGGAGAAACGGTCAGTCAGATGACGTCTTCCACCAAGAAGTGGCAGCGATGTGAGTGGCAGGGGGTGTGCCGGTGAAAGAGTGGAGACAGTCCCCCACAGTTCCCCATCCCAGTGCACGGGCCGTGGGCAGGGATCCTGTGGCCTCCCCTCCTCTGTGGTCAAGGCACTGGCCTAGATCCCGAGTCTACCTCAGCGCCAGAGCAAAAGGCAAAGACTTACCTAGGACAAGAGATGGTAATAGGCATAGAGTGCCATGCTAGGCCACGCACGCTGCTGCAGGGTTGTGACTGTGTCTGCTTAGTTCCGGCATAGCAAGGTGAACCCCGAGAGTGAACTTGGAGCCCGGGAAAGCAATTCCAAGAGGCACCAGCTCTCCCGCGGCTCTTCTTCCCTGCCGCGACAGAACGAACACCCAAAGCCTATCTTAGGAAGCAGCAGCGAAGTTCTCAATCGTGCCAAGCTGAAAACCCCTTCGAAAGCAAAGCAGTCACTGGGAAAACAGATTCAGTTCTGAGGGCTGCTGTTCCTGCTTGCCTTAGCCTAGTATTCCCAGCAGGATGGGAGAAACCCGCATAGAGCGAAAGCGTCTTTGCCCTGGCATCCCCTCTGGGAAAGCACAGCAATCTTTGGCAAATCAGAGTCCGGTCTGAGGCATGCTCCTGTTGCCTGAGCTGGTCTCCGCAGCACGGTGTAATAAACCCACATGGAGCAAAATCCTCTATGCCTGGGCATCCCCTCTGCCTGAGAGAGAAGCGCGGTTGCGCCTGTGGAAAGAGCCTTAAGGAAACGGACACGTGTTTCAGTGCCGTCCCCAGGAGCATGTCTGTGGAAGGTGCAACACGCTGCCCGGGGACAACAGGAGCCATTGGCCTTCTGGTCTCGAAACGGTTGCGAAGCAGGAGAGCCGGCAATAAAGTATCACCCACTCCCAGTGCAGAGAGACAGAAGCCTGGTTGCTAAGGAGACAGGAGGGCATGAGTAGGGCAGGGCGCATGCTCCACTCTTAGGAAGGGGTCTGGGCCGAAAGTATGCCTGTCCTGAACCTCTGGGCCTAAGGAGACAGCAGCTCCTTGGCCACCTGTCCCTGGGGCAGACATGCGCTAGCCACCAGGCGCCTACGCTGAACTCGCAGAAACAGCTCCCTGAGATAACGGTGAGTTAGATGCTGTCTTCCTCCAGGATGTGGAAGCTTGGAAGAGGTACGGAGTTTCAGAAAAAGGAGTGGGGACAGTCCCCCAAAGCTCCCTATTCAGTGCACGGGCCGTGGGCAGGGATCTTGTCACCTCTCCTTTCCTGTGGGGAAAGCACTGGCCTAGTCCAAGAATCCACATGAGTGCCAGAGTAAAAGACCAAGCGATGCCTACACTGGGAGATGGTAATGTGCATAGAGTTCCCTCCTAGGCTATGCAAGCTACTGCAGGGTTGTGGGTGTGTCTGCTTAGTTCGGCCTGGCAGGGTGAACCCAGAACGCGAACATGGAGCCCGGGAAAGCAAGTCCCAAGAGGCACCAGCTCTTCCGCGGCTCTTCTTCCCTGCCGCGACAGAGCGAACACCCAAAGCCTTTCTTAGGAAGCAGCAGCGAAGTTCGGATCGTGGCAAGCTGAAAACCTCTTCGAAAGCATAGCAGTCCCTGGGAAATAGAGTCGGTTCTGAGGGCTGCTCTTGCTGCTTGCCTTAGCCTAGTATTCCCAGCAGGATGAGAGAAACCCACATAGAGCAAAACACTCTTTGCCCTGGCATCCCGTCTGGGAAAGCACAGCATTCTTTGGGAACTCAGAGTCCAGTCTGAGCGCTGCTACTCTTTGCCTGAGCTGGTCTGGCCTAGACCGAGATTCCGCCTGAGCGCCAGAGTAAAAGGACAAGTGATGTCTACCCTGGGAGATGGTAGTGTGCATAGAGTGCCATCCTAGGCTATGCACGCTACTGCAGGGTTGTGGCTGTGTCTGCTTAGTTCGGCCTGGCAGGGTGAACCTAGGACGCGAACATGGAGCCCGGTAAAGCAAGGCCCAAGAGGCACCAGCTCTCCCGCAGCTCTTCTTCCCTGACGCGACTGAAGCCTTGCCGAGAAAGCAGCGGCGAAGTGCTGTTCGCTCCAAGCCAAAGCCTCTGTGCAAGCACAGCATTCGCTGAGAAATGTTCTGTGGACTGCTGCTGCTTGCCTGAGCCCAGTCTCGCGGTGGGAGAAACCCGCAGAGAGCGAAAGCCTCATGGCCTGGGCATCTCCCCTGGGAAAGCACAGCGTTCCTTGGGAAATCAGAGTTGGGTTTGGGGATGCTGCTGCTGTAAGCCTGAGCTAGTCTCCGCAGCTTAGTTGAAGATACCCGCATGGAGCGAAATACCCTTTGCCCTAGCATCCCCTCTGCCTGAGAGGGAAGCCAAGTGTGGGGAAGTCGCTGCATGCCGACCCCGGAGAAGAGAAGGAGCCGTTGGCCATGGGTTTGGGAAGCAGGATAGCCTGCCGTGGCACAAACAGCAGGCCGGTGGCAAGACAATGTCACTCGCTCCTTGTGTGGAGAGATGGAAGCCTGGATGCTAAGCAGACATGAGGGGACGACTAGGGCCGAGGTGCGTGCACCACTCCGAGGAAGGAGTCTGGGCAGAAGGCAGGCCTGTCCTGTGCCTCTGTTCCCAAGGGGACAGCATCTCCTTGGCCACCTGTCCCAAGGGCAGACTTGGGCTTGCCACCAGGTGCCATACCCGGAACTCGCAGAAACAACCCCATGGAGAAACGGTCAGTCAGATGACGTCTTCCACCAAGAAGTGGCAGCGATGTGAGTGGCAGGGAGTGTGCCGGTGAAAGAGTCGAGAGAGTCCCCCACAGTTCCCCATCCCAGTGCACGGGCCGTGGGCAGGGATCCTGTGGCCTCCCCTCCTCTGTGGTCAAGGCACTGGCCTAGATCCCGAGTCTACCTGAGCGCCAGAGCAAAAGGCAAAGACTTACCTAGGACAAGAGATGGTAATAGGCATAGAGTGCCATGCTAGGCCACGCACGCTGCTGCAGGGTTGTGACTGTGTCTGCTTAGTTCCGGCATAGCAAGGTGAACCCCGAGAGTGAACTTGGAGCCCGGGAAAGCAATTCCAAGAGGCACCAGCTCTCCCGCGGCTCTTCTTCCCTGCCGCGACAGAACGAACACCCGAAGCCTATCTTAGGAAGCAGCAGCGAAGTCCTCAATCGTGCCAAGCTGAAAACCCCTTCGAAAGCATAGCAGTCACTGGGAAAACAGATTCAGTTCTGAGGGCTGCTGTTCCTGCTTGCCTTAGCCTAGTATTCCCAGCAGGATGGGAGAAACCCGCATAGAGCGAAAGCGTCTTTGCCCTGGCATCCCCTCTGGGAAAGCACAGCAATCTTTGGCAAATCAGAGTCCGGTCTGAGGCATGCTCCTGTTGCCTGAGCTGGTCTCCGCAGCACGGTGTAATAAACCCACATGGAGCAAAATCCTCTATGCCTGGGCATCCCCTCTGCCTGAGAGAGAAGCGCGGTTGCGCCTGTGGAAAGAGCCTTAAGGAAACGGACACGTGTTTCAGTGCCGTCCCCAGGAGCATGTCTGTGGAAGGTGCAACACGCTGCCCGGGGACAACAGGAGCCATTGGCCTTCTGGTCTCGAAACGGTTGCGAAGCAGGAGAGCCGGCAATAAAGTATCACCCACTCCCAGTGCAGAGAGACAGAAGCCTGGTTGCTAAGGAGACAGGAGGGCATGAGTAGGGCAGGGCGCATGCTCCACTCTTAGGAAGGGGTCTGGGCCGAAAGTATGCCTGTCCTGAACCTCTGGGCCTAAGGAGACAGCAGCTCCTTGGCCACCTGTCCCTGGGGCAGACATGCGCTAGCCACGAGGCGCCTACGCTGAACTCGCAGAAACAGCTCCCTGAGATAAAGGTGAGTTAGATGCTGTCTTCCTCCAGGATGTGGAAGCTTGGAAGAGGTACGGAGTTTCAGAAGAAGGAGTGGGGACAGTCCCCCAAAGCTCCCTATTCAGTGCACGGGCCGTGGGCAGGGATCTTGTCACCTCTCCTTTCCTGTGGGGAAAGCACTGGCCTAGTCCAAGAATCCACGTGAGTGCCAGAGTAAAAGGCCAAGCGATGCCTACACTGGGAGATGGTAATGTGCATAGAGTTCCCTCCTAGGCTATGCAAGCTACTGCAGGGTTGTGGGTGTGTCTGCTTAGTTAGGCCTGGCAGGGTGAACCTAGAACGCGAACATGGAGCCCGGGAAAGCAAGTCCCAAGAGGCACCAGCTCTCCCGCGGCTCTTCTTCCCTGCCTAGACAGAGCGACACCCAAAGCCTTTCTTAGGAACAGCAGCGAAGTTCGGATCGTGCCAAGCTGAAAACCTCTTCGAAAGCATAGCAGTCACTGGGAAAACAGAGTCAGTTCTGAGGGCTGCTGTTCCTGCTTGCCTTCGCCTAGTATTCCCAGCAGGATGGGAGAAACCCGCATAGAGCGAAAGCCTCTTTGCCCTGGCATCCCCTCTGGGAAAGCACAGCAATCTTTGGCAAATCAGAGTCCGGTCTGAGGCATGCTCCTGTTGCCTGAGCTGGTCTCCTCAGCACGGTGTAATAAACCCACATGGAGCAAAACCCTCTATGCCTGGTAATCCCCTCTGCCTGAGAGAGAAGCGCGGTTGCGCCTGTGGAAAGAGCCTTAAGGAAAGGGACACGTGTTTCAGTGCCGTCCCCAAGAGCATGTCTGTGGAAGGTGCAACACGCTGCCCGGGGACAACAGGAGCCATTGGCCTTCTGGTCTCGAAACGGTTGCGAAGTAGGAGAGCCGGCAATAAAGTATCACCCGCTCCCAGTGCAGAGAGACAGAAGCCTGGTTGCTAAGGAGACAGGAGGGGATGAGTAGGGCAGGGCGCATGCTCCACTCTTAGAAAGGGGTCTGGGCAGAAAGCATGCCGGTCCTGAACCTCTAGGCCTAATGAGACTGTAGCTCCTTGGCCACCTGTCCTTGGGGCAGACATCCGCTAGCCACCAGACGCCTACGCTGAACTCGCAGAAACAGCTCCCTGAGATAATGGTGAGTTAGATGCTGTCTTCCTCCAGGATGTGGAAGCTTGGAAGAGGCACGGAGTTTCAGAAGAAGGAGTGGGGACAATCCCCCAAAGCTCCCTATTAAGTGCACGGGCTGTAGGCAGGGATCCTGTCACCTTACCTTTCCTGTGGAAAAAGCACTGGCCTAGTCCAAGAATCCGCATGAGCGCCAGAGTAAAAGGCCAAGCAATGCCTACACTGGGAGATGGTAATGTGCATAGAGTTCCCTCCTAGGCTATGCAAGCTACTGCAGGGTTGTGGGTGTGTCTGCTTAGTTCGGCCTGGCAGGGTGAACCCAGAACGCGAACATGGAGCCCGGGAAAGCAAGTCCCAAGAGGCACCAGCTCTCCCGCGGCTCTTCTTCCCTGCCGCGACAGAGCGAACATCCAAAGCCTTTCTTAGGAAGCAGCAGCGAAGTTCGGATCGTGGCAAGCTGAAAACCTCTTCGAAAGCATAGCAGTCGCTGGGAAATCAGAGTCGGTTCTGAGGGCTGCTGTTGCTGCTTGCCTTAGCCTAGTATTCCCAGCAGGATGGGAGAAACCAACATAGAGCGAAACACTCTTTGCCCTGGCATCCCGTCTGGGAAAGCACAGCATTCTTTGGGAACTCAGAGTCCAGTCTGAGCGCTGCTACTCTTTGCCTGAGCTGGTCTGGCCTAGACCGAGATTCTGCCTGAGCGCCAGAGTAAAAGGACAAGTGATGTCTACCCTGGGAGATGGTAGTGTGCATAGAGTGCCATCCTAGGCTATGCACGCTACTGCAGGGTTGTGGCTGTGTCTGCTTAGTTCGGCCTGGCAGGGTGAACCTAGGACGCGAACATGGAGCCCGGTAAAGCAAGGCCCAAGAGGCACCAGCTCTCCCGCAGCTCTTCTTCCCTGACGCGACTGAAGCCTTGCCGAGAAAGCAGCGGCGAAGTGCTGTTCGCTCCAAGCCAAAGCCTCTGTGCAAGCACAGCATTCGCTGAGAAATGTTCTGTGGGCTGCTGCTGCTTGCCTGAGCCCAGTCTCGCGGTGGGAGAAACCCGCAGAGAGCGAAAGCCTCATGGCCTGGGCATCTCCCCTGGGAAAGCACAGCGTTCCTTGGGAAATCAGAGTTGGGTTTGGGGATGCTGCTGCTGTAAGCCTGAGCTAGTCTCCGCAGCTTAGTTGAAGATACCCGCATGGAGCGAAATACCCTTTGCCCTAGCATCCCCTCTGCCTGAGAGAGAAGCCAAGTGTGGGGAAGTCGCTGCATGCCGACCCCGGAGAAGAGAAGGAGCCGTTGGCCTTGGGTTTGGGAAGCAGGATAGCCTGCCGTGGCACAAACAGCATGCCGGTGGCACGACAATGTCACCCGCTCCCTGTGTGGAGAGATGGAAGCCTGGATGCTAAGCAGACATGAGGGGACGACTAGGGCCGAGGTGCGTGCACCACTCCGAGGAAGGAGTCTGGGCAGAAGGCAGGCCTGTCCTGTGCCTCTGTTCCCAAGGGGACAGCATCTCCTTGGCCACCTGTCCCAAGGGCAGACTTGGGCTTGCCACCAGGTGCCATACACGGAACTCGCAGAAACAAACCCATGGAGAAACGGTCAGTCAGATGACGTCTTCCACCAAGAAGTGGCAGCGATGTGAGTGGCAGGGGGTGTGCCGGTGAAAGAGTGGAGACAGTCCCGCACAGTTCCCCATCCCAGTGCACGGGCCGTGGGCAGTTATCCTGTGGCCTCCCCTCCTCTGTGGTCAAGGCACTGGCCTAGATCCCGAGTCTACCTGAGTGCCAGAGCAAAAGGCAAAGACTTACCTAGGACAAGAGATGGTAATAGGCATAGAGTGTTATGCTAGGCCACGCACGCTGCTGCAGGGTTGTGACTGTGTCTGCTTAGTTCCGGCATAGCAAGGTGAACCCCGAGAGTGAACTTGGAGCCCGGGAAAGCAATTCCAAGAGGCACCAGCTCTCCCGCGGCTCTTCTTCCCTGCCGGGACAGAACGAACACCCAAAGCCTATCTTAGGAAGCAGCATCGAAGTTCTCAATCGTGCCAAGCTGAAAACCCCTTCGAAAGCATAGCAGTCACTGGGAAAACAGATTGAGTTCTGAGGGCTGCTGTTCCTGCTTGCCTTAGCCTAGTATTCCCAGCAGGATGGGAGAAACCCGCATAGAGCGAAAGCGTCTTTGCCCTGGCATCCCCTCTGGGAAAGCACAGCAATCTTTGGCAAATCAGAGTCCGGTCTGAGGCATGCTCCTGTTGCCTGAGCTGGTCTCCTCAGCACGGTGTAATAAACCCACATGGAGCAAAATCCTCTATGCCTGGGCATCCCCTCTGCCTGAGAGAGAAGCGCGGTTGCGCCTGTGGAAAGAGCCTTAAGGAAACGGACACGTGTTTCAGTGCCGTCCCCAGGAGCATGTCTGTGGATTGTGCAACACGCTGCCCGGGGACAACAGGAGCCATTGGCCTTCTGGTCTCGAAACGGTTGCGAAGCAGGAGAGCCGGCAATAAAGTATCACCCACTCCCAGTGCAGAGAGACAGAAGCCTGGTTGCTAAGGAGACAGGAGGGCATGAGTAGGGCAGGGCGCATGCTCCACTCTTAGGAAGGGGTCTGGGCCGAAAGTATGCCTGTCCTGAACCTCTGGGCCTAAGGAGACAGCAGCTCCTTGGCCACCTGTCCCTGGGGCAGACATGCGCTAGCCACGAGGCGCCTACGCTGAACTCGCAGAAACAGCTCCCTGAGATAAAGGTGAGTTAGATGCTGTCTTCCTCCAGGATGTGGAAGCTTGGAAGAGGTACGGAGTTTCAGAAGAAGGAGTGGGGACAGTCCCCCAAGGCTCCCTATTCAGTGCACGGGCCGTGGGCAGGGATCTTGTCACCTCTCCTTTCCTGTGGGGAAAGCACTGGCCTAGTCCAAGAATCCACGTGAGTGCCAGAGTAAAAGGCCAAGCGATGCCTACACTGGGAGATGGTAATGTGCATAGAGTTCCCTCCTAGGCTATGCAAGCTACTGCAGGGTTGTGGGTGTGTCTGCTTAGTTAGGCCTGGCAGGGTGAACCTAGAACGCGAACATGGAGCCCGGGAAAGCAAGTCCCAAGAGGCACCAGCTCTCCCGCGGCTCTTCTTCCCTGCCTAGACAGAGCGACACCCAAAGCCTTTCTTAGGAACAGCAGCGAAGTTCGGATCGTGCCAAGCTGAAAACCTCTTCGAAAGCATAGCAGTCACTGGGAAAACAGAGTCAGTTCTGAGGGCTGCTGTTCCTGCTTGCCTTCGCCTAGTATTCCCAGCAGGATGGGAGAAACCCGCATAGAGCGAAAGCCTCTTTGCCCTGGCATCCCCTCTGGGAAAGCACAGCAATCTTTGGCAAATCAGAGTCCGGTCTGAGGCATGCTCCTGTTGCCTGAGCTGGTCTCCTCAGCACGGTGTAATAAACCCACATGGAGCAAAACCCTCTATGCCTGGTAATCCCCTCTGCCTGAGAGAGAAGCGCGGTTTCGCCTGTGGAAAGAGCCTTAAGGAAAGGGACACGTGTTTCAGTGCCGTCCCCAAGAGCATGTCTGTGGAAGGTGCAACACGCTGCCCGGGGACAACAGGAGCCATTGGCCTTCTGGTCTCGAAACGGTTGCGAAGTAGGAGAGCCGGCAATAAAGTATCACCCGCTCCCAGTGCAGAGAGACAGAAGCCTGGTTGCTAAGGAGACAGGAGGGGATGAGTAGGGCAGGGCGCATGCTCCACTCTTAGAAAGGGGTCTGGGCAGAAAGCATGCCGGTCCTGAACCTCTGGGCCTAATGAGACTGTAGCTCCTTGGCCACCTGTCCCTGGGGCAGACATCCGCTAGCCACCAGACGCCTACGCTGAACTCGCAGAAACAGCTCCCTGAGATAATGGTGAGTTAGATGCTGTCTTCCTCCAGGATGTGGAAGCTTGGAAGAGGCACGGAGTTTCAGAAGAAGGAGTGGGGACAATCCCCCAAAGCTCCCTATTAAGTGCACGGGCTGTAGGCAGGGATCCTGTCACCTTACCTTTCCTGTGGAAAAAGCACTGGCCTAGTCCAAGAATCCGCATGAGCGCCAGAGTAAAAGGCCAAGCAATGCCTACACTGGGAGATGGTAATGTGCATAGAGTTCCCTCCTAGGCTATGCAAGCTACTGCAGGGTTGTGGGTGTGTCTGCTTAGTTCGGCCTGGCAGGGTGAACCCAGAACGCGAACATGGAGCCCGGGAAAGCAAGTCCCAAGAGGCACCAGCTCTCCCGCGGCTCTTCTTCCCTGCCGCGACAGAGCGAACATCCAAAGCCTTTCTTAGGAAGCAGCAGCGAAGTTCGGATCGTGGCAAGCTGAAAACCTCTTCGAAAGCATAGCAGTCGCTGGGAAATCAGAGTCGGTTCTGAGGGCTGCTGTTGCTGCTTGCCTTAGCCTAGTATTCCCAGCAGGATGGGAGAAACCAACATAGAGCGAAACACTCTTTGCCCTGGCATCCCGTCTGGGAAAGCACAGCATTCTTTGGGAACTCAGAGTCCAGTCTGAGCGCTGCTACTGTTTGCCTGAGCTGGTCTGGCCTAGACCGAGATTCCGCCTGAGCGCCAGAGTAAAAGGACAAGTGATGTCTACCCTGGGAGATGGTAGTGTGCATAGAGTGCCATCCTAGGCTATGCACGCTACTGCAGGGTTGTGGCTGTGTCTGCTTAGTTCGGCCTGGCAGGGTGAACCTAGGACGCGAACATGGAGCCCGGTAAAGCAAGGCCCAAGAGGCACCAGCTCTCCCGCAGCTCTTCTTCCCTGACGCGACTGAAGCCTTGCCGAGAAAGCAGCGGCGAAGTGCTGTTCGCTCCAAGCCAAAGCCTCTGTGCAAGCACAGCATTCGCTGAGAAATGTTCTGTGGGCTGCTGCTGCTTGCCTGAGCCCAGTCTCGCGGTGGGAGAAACCCGCAGAGAGCGAAAGCCTCATGGCCTGGGCATCTCCCCTGGGAAAGCACAGCGTTCCTTGGGAAATCAGAGTTGGGTTTGGGGATGCTGCTGCTGTAAGCCTGAGCTAGTCTCCGCAGCTTAGTTGAAGATACCCGCATGGAGCGAAATACCCTTTGCCCTAGCATCCCCTCTGCCTGAGAGAGAAGCCAAGTGTGGGGAAGTCGCTGCATGCCGACCCCGGAGAAGAGAAGGAGCCGTTGGCCTTGGGTTTGGGAAGCAGGATAGCCTGCCGTGGCACAAACAGCATGCCGGTGGCACGACAATGTCACCCGCTCCCTGTGTGGAGAGATGGAAGCCTGGATGCTAAGCAGACATGAGGGGACGACTAGGGCCGAGGTGCGTGCACCACTCCGAGGAAGGAGTCTGGGCAGAAGGCAGGCCTGTCCTGTGCCTCTGTTCCCAAGGGGACAGCATCTCCTTGGCCACCTGTCCCAAGGGCAGACTTGGGCTTGCCACCAGGTGCCATACACGGAACTCGCAGAAACAAACCCATGGAGAAACGGTCAGTCAGATGACGTCTTCCACCAAGAAGTGGCAGCGATGTGAGTGGCAGGGGGTGTGCCGGTGAAAGAGTGGAGACAGTCCCGCACAGTTCCCCATCCCAGTGCACGGGCCGTGGGCAGTTATCCTGTGGCCTCCCCTCCTCTGTGGTCAAGGCACTGGCCTAGATCCCGAGTCTACCTGAGTGCCAGAGCAAAAGGCAAAGACTTACCTAGGACAAGAGATGGTAATAGGCATAGAGTGTTATGCTAGGCCACGCACGCTGCTGCAGGGTTGTGACTGTGTCTGCTTAGTTCCGGCATAGCAAGGTGAACCCCGAGAGTGAACTTGGAGCCCGGGAAAGCAATTCCAAGAGGCACCAGCTCTCCCGCGGCTCTTCTTCCCTGCCACGACAGAACGAACACCCAAAGCCTATCTTAGGAAGCAGCAGCGAAGTTCTCAATCGTGCCAAGCTGAAAACCCCTTCGAAAGCATAGCAGTCACTGGGAAAACAGATTGAGTTCTGAGGGCTGCTGTTCCTGCTTGCCTTAGCCTAGTATTCCCAGCAGGATGGGAGAAACCCGCATAGAGCGAAAGCGTCTTTGCCCTGGCATCCCCTCTGGGAAAGCACAGCAATCTTTGGCAAATCAGAGTCCGGTCTGAGGCATGCTCCTGTTGCCTGAGCTGGTCTCCTCAGCACGGTGTAATAAACCCACATGGAGCAAAATCCTCTATGCCTGGGCATCCCCTCTGCCTGAGAGAGAAGCGCGGTTGCGCCTGTGGAAAGAGCCTTAAGGAAACGGACACGTGTTTCAGTGCCGTCCCCAGGAGCATGTCTGTGGATTGTGCAACACGCTGCCCGGGGACAACAGGAGCCATTGGCCTTCTGGTCTCGAAACGGTTGCGAAGCAGGAGAGCCGGCAATAAAGTATCACCCACTCCCAGTGCAGAGAGACAGAAGCCTGGTTGCTAAGGAGACAGGAGGGCATGAGTAGGGCAGGGCGCATGCTCCACTCTTAGGAAGGGGTCTGGGCCGAAAGTATGCCTGTCCTGAACCTCTGGGCCTAAGGAGACAGCAGCTCCTTGGCCACCTGTCCCTGGGGCAGACATGCGCTAGCCACCAGGCGCCTACGCTGAACTCGCAGAAACAGCTCCCTGAGATAACGGTGAGTTAGATGCTGTGTTCCTCCAGGATGTGGAAGCTTGGAAGAGGTACGGAGTTTCAGAAGAAGGAGTGGGGACAGTCCCCCAAGGCTCCCTATTCAGTGCACGGGCCGTGGGCAGGGATCTTGTCACCTCTCCTTTCCTGTGGGGAAAGCACTGGCCTAGTCCAAGAATCCACGTGAGTGCCAGAGTAAAAGGCCAAGCGATGCCTACACTGGGAGATGGTAATGTGCATAGAGTTCCCTCCTAGGCTATGCAAGCTACTGCAGGGTTGTGGGTGTGTCTGCTTAGTTCGGCCTGGCAGGGTGAACCCAGAACGCGAACATGGAGCCCGGGAAAGCAAGTCCCAAGAGGCACCAGCTCTTCCGCGGCTCTTCTTCCCTGCCGCGACAGAGCGAACACCCAAAGCCTTTCTTAGGAAGCAGCAGCGAAGTTCGGATCGTGGTAAGCTGAAAACCTCTTCGAAAGCATAGCAGTCCCTGGGAAATCAGAGTCGGTTCTGAGGGCTGCTCTTGCTGCTTGCCTTAGCCTAGTATTCCCAGCAGGATGGGAGAAACCCACATAGAGCAAAACACTCTTTGCCCTGGCATCCCGTCTGGGAAAGCACAGCATTCTTTGGGAACTCAGAGTCCAGTCTGAGCGCTGCTACTCTTTGCCTGAGCTGGTGGCCTAGACCGAGATTCCGCCTGAGCGCCAGAGTAAAAGGACAAGTGATGTCTACCCTGGGAGATGGTAGTGTGCATAGAGTGCCATCCTAGGCTATGCACGCTACTGCAGGGTTGTGGCTGTGTCTGCTTAGTTCGGCCTGGCAGGGTGAACCTAGGACGCGAACATGGAGCCCGGGAAAGCAAGGCCCAAGAGGCACCAGCTCTCCCGCAGCTCTTCTTCCCTGACGCGACTGAAGCCTTGCCGAGAAAGCAGCGGCGAAGTGCTGTTCGCTCCAAGCCAAAGCCTCTGTGCAAGCACAGCATTCGCTGAGAAATGTTCTGTGGGCTGCTGCTGCTTGCCTGAGCCCAGTCTCGCGGTGGGAGAAACCCGCAGAGAGCGAAAGCCTCATGGCCTGGGCATCTCCCCTGGGAAAGCACAGCGTTCCTTGGGAAATCAGAGTTGGGTTTGGGGATGCTGCTGCTGTAAGCCTGAGCTAGTCTCCGCAGCTTAGTTGAAGATACCCGCATGGAGCGAAATACCCTTTGCCCTAGCATCCCCTCTGCCTGAGAGAGAAGCCAAGTGTGGGGAAGTCGCTGCATGCCGACCCCGGAGAAGAGAAGGAGCCGTTGGCCTTGGGTTTGGGAAGCAGGATAGCCTGCCGTGGCACAAACAGCAGGCCGGTGGCAAGACAATGTCACTCGCTCCTTGTGTGGAGAGATGGAAGCCTGGATGCTAAGCAGACATGAGGGGACGACTAGGGCCGAGGTGCGTGCACCACTCCGAGGAAGGAGTCTGGGCAGAAGGCAGGCCTGTCCTGTGCCTCTGTTCCCAAGGGGACAGCATCTCCTTGGCCACCTGTCCCAAGGGCAGACTTGGGCTTGCCACCAGGTGCCATACCCGGAACTCGCAGAAACAACCCCATGGAGAAATGGTCAGTCCGATGACGTCTTCCACCAAGAAGTGGCAGCGATGTGAGTGGCAGGGAGTGTGCCGGTGAAAGAGTCGAGAGAGTCCCCCACAGTTCCCCATCCCAGTGCACGGGCCGTGGGCAGGGATCCTGTGGCCTCCCCTCCTCTGTGGTCAAGGCACTGGCCTAGATCCCGAGTCTACCTGAGCGCCAGAGCAAAAGGCAAAGACTTACCTAGGACAAGAGATGGTAATAGGCATAGAGTGCCATGCTAGGCCACGCACGCTGCTGCAGGGTTGTGACTGTGTCTGCTTAGTTCCGGCATAGCAAGGTGAACCCCGAGAGTGAACTTGGAGCCCGGGAAAGCAATTCCAAGAGGCACCAGCTCTCCCGCGGCTCTTCTTCCCTGCCGCGACAGAACGAACACCCAAAGCCTATCTTAGGAAGCAGCAGCGAAGTTCTCAATCGTGCCAAGCTGAAAACCCCTTCGAAAGCATAGCAGTCACTGGGAAAACAGATTCAGTTCTGAGGGCTGCTGTTCCTGCTTGCCTTAGCCTAGTATTCCCAGCAGGATGGGAGAAACCCGCATAGAGCGAAAGCGTCTTTGCCCTGGCATCCCCTCTGGGAAAGCACAGCAATCTTTGGCAAATCAGAGTCCGGTCTGAGGCATGCTCCTGTTGCCTGAGCTGGTCTCCTCAGCACGGTGTAATAAACCCACATGGAGCAAAATCCTCTATGCCTGGGCATCCCCTCTGCCTGAGAGAGAAGCGCGGTTGCGCCTGTGGAAAGAGCCTTAAGGAAACGGACACGTGTTTCAGTGCCGTCCCCAGGAGCATGTCTGTGGATTGTGCAACACGCTGCCCGGGGACAACAGGAGCCATTGGCCTTCTGGTCTCGAAACGGTTGCGAAGCAGGAGAGCCGGCAATAAAGTATCACCCACTCCCAGTGCAGAGAGACAGAAGCCTGGTTGCTAAGGAGACAGGAGGGCATGAGTAGGGCAGGGCGCATGCTCCACTCTTAGGAAGGGGTCTGGGCCGAAAGTATGCCTGTCCTGAACCTCTGGGCCTAAGGAGACAGCAGCTCCTTGGCCACCTGTCCCTGGGGCAGACATGCGCTAGCCACCAGGCGCCTACGCTGAACTCGCAGAAACAGCTCCCTGAGATAACGGTGAGTTAGATGCTGTCTTCCTCCAGGATGTGGAAGCTTGGAAGAGGTACGGAGTTTCAGAAAAAGGAGTGGGGACAGTCCCCCAAAGCTCCCTATTCAGTGCACGGGCCGTGGGCAGGGATCTTGTCACCTCTCCTTTCCTGTGGGGAAAGCACTGGCCTAGTCCAAGAATCCACGTGAGTGCCAGAGTAAAAGACCAAGCGATGCCTACACTGGGAGATGGTAATGTGCATAGAGTTCCCTCCTAGGCTATGCAAGCTACTGCAGGGTTGTGGGTGTGTCTGCTTAGTTCGGCCTGGCAGGGTGAACCCAGAACGCGAACATGGAGCCCGGGAAAGCAAGTCCCAAGAGGCACCAGCTCTTCCGCGGCTCTTCTTCCCTGCCGCGACAGAGCGAACACCCAAAGCCTTTCTTAGGAAGCAGCAGCGAAGTTCGGATCGTGGCAAGCTGAAAACCTCTTCGAAAGCATAGCAGTCCCTGGGAAATAGAGTCGGTTCTGAGGGCTGCTCTTGCTGCTTGCCTTAGCCTAGTATTCCCAGCAGGATGGGAGAAACCCACATAGAGCAAAACACTCTTTGCCCTGGCATCCCGTCTGGGAAAGCACAGCATTCTTTGGGAACTCAGAGTCCAGTCTGAGCGCTGCTACTCTTTGCCTGAGCTGGTCTGGCCTAGACCGAGATTCCGCCTGAGCGCCAGAGTAAAAGGACAAGTGATGTCTACCCTGGGAGATGGTAGTGTGCATAGAGTGCCATCCTAGGCTATGCACGCTACTGCAGGGTTGTGGCTGTGTCTGCTTAGTTCGGCCTGGCAGGGTGAACCTAGGACGCGAACATGGAGCCCGGTAAAGCAAGGCCCAAGAGGCACCAGCTCTCCCGCAGCTCTTCTTCCCTGACGCGACTGAAGCCTTGCCGAGAAAGCAGCGGCGAAGTGCTGTTCGCTCCAAGCCAAAGCCTCTGTGCAAGCACAGCATTCGCTGAGAAATGTTCTGTGGACTGCTGCTGCTTGCCTGAGCCCAGTCTCGCGGTGGGAGAAACCCGCAGAGAGCGAAAGCCTCATGGCCTGGGCATCTCCCCTGGGAAAGCACAGCGTTCCTTGGGAAATCAGAGTTGGGTTTGGGGATGCTGCTGCTGTAAGCCTGAGCTAGTCTCCGCAGCTTAGTTGAAGATACCCGCATGGAGCGAAATACCCTTTGCCCTAGCATCCCCTCTGCCTGAGAGAGAAGCCAAGTGTGGGGAAGTCGCTGCATGCCGACCCCGGAGAAGAGAAGGAGCCGTTGGCCTTGGGTTTGGGAAGCAGGATAGCCTGCCGTGGCACAAACAGCATGCCGGTGGCACGACAATGTCACCCGCTCCCTGTGTGGAGAGATGGAAGCCTGGATGCTAAGCAGACATGAGGGGACGACTAGGGCCGAGGTGCGTGCACCACTCCGAGGAAGGAGTCTGGGCAGAAGGCAGGCCTGTCCTGTGCCTCTGTTCCCAAGGGGACAGCATCTCCTTGGCCACCTGTCCCAAGGGCAGACTTGGGCTTGCCACCAGGTGCCATACACGGAACTCGCAGAAACAAACCCATGGAGAAACGGTCAGTCAGATGACGTCTTCCACCAAGAAGTGGCAGCGATGTGAGTGGCAGGGGGTGTGCCGGTGAAAGAGTGGAGACAGTCCCGCACAGTTCCCCATCCCAGTGCACGGGCCGTGGGCAGTTATCCTGTGGCCTCCCCTCCTCTGTGGTCAAGGCACTGGCCTAGATCCCGAGTCTACCTGAGTGCCAGAGCAAAAGGCAAAGACTTACCTAGGACAAGAGATGGTAATAGGCATAGAGTGTTATGCTAGGCCACGCACGCTGCTGCAGGGTTGTGACTGTGTCTGCTTAGTTCCGGCATAGCAAGGTGAACCCCGAGAGTGAACTTGGAGCCCGGGAAAGCAATTCCAAGAGGCACCAGCTCTCCCGCGGCTCTTCTTCCCTGCCGGGACAGAACGAACACCCAAAGCCTATCTTAGGAAGCAGCAGCGAAGTTCTCAATCGTGCCAAGCTGAAAACCCCTTCGAAAGCATAGCAGTCACTGGGAAAACAGATTGAGTTCTGAGGGCTGCTGTTCCTGCTTGCCTTAGCCTAGTATTCCCAGCAGGATGGGAGAAACCCGCATAGAGCGAAAGCGTCTTTGCCCTGGCATCCCCTCTGGGAAAGCACAGCAATCTTTGGCAAATCAGAGTCCGGTCTGAGGCATGCTCCTGTTGCCTGAGCTGGTCTCCTCAGCACGGTGTAATAAACCCACATGGAGCAAAATCCTCTATGCCTGGGCATCCCCTCTGCCTGAGAGAGAAGCGCGGTTGCGCCTGTGGAAAGAGCCTTAAGGAAACGGACACGTGTTTCAGTGCCGTCCCCAGGAGCATGTCTGTGGATTGTGCAACACGCTGCCCGGGGACAACAGGAGCCATTGGCCTTCTGGTCTCGAAACGGTTGCGAAGCAGGAGAGCCGGCAATAAAGTATCACCCACTCCCAGTGCAGAGAGACAGAAGCCTGGTTGCTAAGGAGACAGGAGGGCATGAGTAGGGCAGGGCGCATGCTCCACTCTTAGGAAGGGGTCTGGGCCGAAAGTATGCCTGTCCTGAACCTCTGGGCCTAAGGAGACAGCAGCTCCTTGGCCACCTGTCCCTGGGGCAGACATGCGCTAGCCACCAGGCGCCTACGCTGAACTCGCAGAAACAGCTCCCTGAGATAACGGTGAGTTAGATGCTGTGTTCCTCCAGGATGTGGAAGCTTGGAAGAGGTACGGAGTTTCAGAAGAAGGAGTGGGGACAGTCCCCCAAGGCTCCCTATTCAGTGCACGGGCCGTGGGCAGGGATCTTGTCACCTCTCCTTTCCTGTGGGGAAAGCACTGGCCTAGTCCAAGAATCCACGTGAGTGCCAGAGTAAAAGGCCAAGCGATGCCTACACTGGGAGATGGTAATGTGCATAGAGTTCCCTCCTAGGCTATGCAAGCTACTGCAGGGTTGTGGGTGTGTCTGCTTAGTTCGGCCTGGCAGGGTGAACCCAGAACGCGAACATGGAGCCCGGGAAAGCAAGTCCCAAGAGGCACCAGCTCTTCCGCGGCTCTTCTTCCCTGCCGCGACAGAGCGAACACCCAAAGCCTTTCTTAGGAAGCAGCAGCGAAGTTCGGATCGTGGTAAGCTGAAAACCTCTTCGAAAGCATAGCAGTCCCTGGGAAATCAGAGTCGGTTCTGAGGGCTGCTCTTGCTGCTTGCCTTAGCCTAGTATTCCCAGCAGGATGGGAGAAACCCACATAGAGCAAAACACTCTTTGCCCTGGCATCCCGTCTGGGAAAGCACAGCATTCTTTGGGAACTCAGAGTCCAGTCTGAGCGCTGCTACTCTTTGCCTGAGCTGGTGGCCTAGACCGAGATTCCGCCTGAGCGCCAGAGTAAAAGGACAAGTGATGTCTACCCTGGGAGATGGTAGTGTGCATAGAGTGCCATCCTAGGCTATGCACGCTACTGCAGGGTTGTGGCTGTGTCTGCTTAGTTCGGCCTGGCAGGGTGAACCTAGGACGCGAACATGGAGCCCGGGAAAGCAAGGCCCAAGAGGCACCAGCTCTCCCGCAGCTCTTCTTCCCTGACGCGACTGAAGCCTTGCCGAGAAAGCAGCGGCGAAGTGCTGTTCGCTCCAAGCCAAAGCCTCTGTGCAAGCACAGCATTCGCTGAGAAATGTTCTGTGGGCTGCTGCTGCTTGCCTGAGCCCAGTCTCGCGGTGGGAGAAACCCGCAGAGAGCGAAAGCCTCATGGCCTGGGCATCTCCCCTGGGAAAGCACAGCGTTCCTTGGGAAATCAGAGTTGGGTTTGGGGATGCTGCTGCTGTAAGCCTGAGCTAGTCTCCGCAGCTTAGTTGAAGATACCCGCATGGAGCGAAATACCCTTTGCCCTAGCATCCCCTCTGCCTGAGAGAGAAGCCAAGTGTGGGGAAGTCGCTGCATGCCGACCCCGGAGAAGAGAAGGAGCCGTTGGCCTTGGGTTTGGGAAGCAGGATAGCCTGCCGTGGCACAAACAGCAGGCCGGTGGCAAGACAATGTCACTCGCTCCTTGTGTGGAGAGATGGAAGCCTGGATGCTAAGCAGACATGAGGGGACGACTAGGGCCGAGGTGCGTGCACCACTCCGAGGAAGGAGTCTGGGCAGAAGGCAGGCCTGTCCTGTGCCTCTGTTCCCAAGGGGACAGCATCTCCTTGGCCACCTGTCCCAAGGGCAGACTTGGGCTTGCCACCAGGTGCCATACCCGGAACTCGCAGAAACAACCCCATGGAGAAATGGTCAGTCCGATGACGTCTTCCACCAAGAAGTGGCAGCGATGTGAGTGGCAGGGAGTGTGCCGGTGAAAGAGTCGAGAGAGTCCCCCACAGTTCCCCATCCCAGTGCACGGGCCGTGGGCAGGGATCCTGTGGCCTCCCCTCCTCTGTGGTCAAGGCACTGGCCTAGATCCCGAGTCTACCTGAGCGCCAGAGCAAAAGGCAAAGACTTACCTAGGACAAGAGATGGTAATAGGCATAGAGTGCCATGCTAGGCCACGCACGCTGCTGCAGGGTTGTGACTGTGTCTGCTTAGTTCCGGCATAGCAAGGTGAACCCCGAGAGTGAACTTGGAGCCCGGGAAAGCAATTCCAAGAGGCACCAGCTCTCCCGCGGCTCTTCTTCCCTGCCGCGACAGAACGAACACCCAAAGCCTATCTTAGGAAGCAGCAGCGAAGTTCTCAATCGTGCCAAGCTGAAAACCCCTTCGAAAGCATAGCAGTCACTGGGAAAACAGATTCAGTTCTGAGGGCTGCTGTTCCTGCTTGCCTTAGCCTAGTATTCCCAGCAGGATGGGAGAAACCCGCATAGAGCGAAAGCGTCTTTGCCCTGGCATCCCCTCTGGGAAAGCACAGCAATCTTTGGCAAATCAGAGTCCGGTCTGAGGCATGCTCCTGTTGCCTGAGCTGGTCTCCTCAGCACGGTGTAATAAACCCACATGGAGCAAAATCCTCTATGCCTGGGCATCCCCTCTGCCTGAGAGAGAAGCGCGGTTGCGCCTGTGGAAAGAGCCTTAAGGAAACGGACACGTGTTTCAGTGCCGTCCCCAGGAGCATGTCTGTGGAAGGTGCAACACGCTGCCCGGGGACAACAGGAGCCATTGGCCTTCTGGTCTCGAAACGGTTGCGAAGCAGGAGAGCCGGCAATAAAGTATCACCCACTCCCAGTGCAGAGAGACAGAAGCCTGGTTGCTAAGGAGACAGGAGGGCATGAGTAGGGCAGGGCGCATGCTCCACTCTTAGGAAGGGGTCTGGGCCGAAAGTATGCCTGTCCTGAACCTCTGGGCCTAAGGAGACAGCAGCTCCTTGGCCACCTGTCCCTGGGGCAGACATGCGCTAGCCACCAGGCGCCTACGCTGAACTCGCAGAAACAGCTCCCTGAGATAACGGTGAGTTAGATGCTGTCTTCCTCCAGGATGTGGAAGCTTGGAAGAGGTACGGAGTTTCAGAAAAAGGAGTGGGGACAGTCCCCCAAAGCTCCCTATTCAGTGCACGGGCCGTGGGCAGGGATCTTGTCACCTCTCCTTTCCTGTGGGGAAAGCACTGGCCTAGTCCAAGAATCCACGTGAGTGCCAGAGTAAAAGACCAAGCGATGCCTACACTGGGAGATGGTAATGTGCATAGAGTTCCCTCCTAGGCTATGCAAGCTACTGCAGGGTTGTGGGTGTGTCTGCTTAGTTCGGCCTGGCAGGGTGAACCCAGAACGCGAACATGGAGCCCGGGAAAGCAAGTCCCAAGAGGCACCAGCTCTTCCGCGGCTCTTCTTCCCTGCCGCGACAGAGCGAACACCCAAAGCCTTTCTTAGGAAGCAGCAGCGAAGTTCGGATCGTGGCAAGCTGAAAACCTCTTCGAAAGCATAGCAGTCCCTGGGAAATAGAGTCGGTTCTGAGGGCTGCTCTTGCTGCTTGCCTTAGCCTAGTATTCCCAGCAGGATGGGAGAAACCCACATAGAGCAAAACACTCTTTGCCCTGGCATCCCGTCTGGGAAAGCACAGCATTCTTTGGGAACTCAGAGTCCAGTCTGAGCGCTGCTACTCTTTGCCTGAGCTGGTCTGGCCTAGACCGAGATTCCGCCTGAGCGCCAGAGTAAAAGGACAAGTGATGTCTACCCTGGGAGATGGTAGTGTGCATAGAGTGCCATCCTAGGCTATGCACGCTACTGCAGGGTTGTGGCTGTGTCTGCTTAGTTCGGCCTGGCAGGGTGAACCTAGGACGCGAACATGGAGCCCGGTAAAGCAAGGCCCAAGAGGCACCAGCTCTCCCGCAGCTCTTCTTCCCTGACGCGACTGAAGCCTTGCCGAGAAAGCAGCGGCGAAGTGCTGTTCGCTCCAAGCCAAAGCCTCTGTGCAAGCACAGCATTCGCTGAGAAATGTTCTGTGGACTGCTGCTGCTTGCCTGAGCCCAGTCTCGCGGTGGGAGAAACCCGCAGAGAGCGAAAGCCTCATGGCCTGGGCATCTCCCCTGGGAAAGCACAGCGTTCCTTGGGAAATCAGAGTTGGGTTTGGGGATGCTGCTGCTGTAAGCCTGAGCTAGTCTCCGCAGCTTAGTTGAAGATACCCGCATGGAGCGAAATACCCTTTGCCCTAGCATCCCCTCTGCCTGAGAGGGAAGCCAAGTGTGGGGAAGTCGCTGCATGCCGACCCCGGAGAAGAGAAGGAGCCGTTGGCCATGGGTTTGGGAAGCAGGATAGCCTGCCGTGGCACAAACAGCAGGCCGGTGGCAAGACAATGTCACTCGCTCCTTGTGTGGAGAGATGGAAGCCTGGATGCTAAGCAGACATGAGGGGACGACTAGGGCCGAGGTGCGTGCACCACTCCGAGGAAGGAGTCTGGGCAGAAGGCAGGCCTGTCCTGTGCCTCTGTTCCCAAGGGGACAGCATCTCCTTGGCCACCTGTCCCAAGGGCAGACTTGGGCTTGCCACCAGGTGCCATACCCGGAACTCGCAGAAACAACCCCATGGAGAAACGGTCAGTCAGATGACGTCTTCCACCAAGAAGTGGCAGATATGTGAGTGGCAGGGAGTGTGCCGGTGAAAGAGTCGAGAGAGTCCCCCACAGTTCCCCATCCCAGTGCACGGGCCGTGGGCAGGGATCCTGTGGCCTCCCCTCCTCTGTGGTCAAGGCACTGGCCTAGATCCCGAGTCTACCTGAGCGCCAGAGCAAAAGGCAAAGACTTACCTAGGACAAGAGATGGTAATAGGCATAGAGTGCCATGCTAGGCCACGCACGCTGCTGCAGGGTTGTGACTGTGTCTGCTTAGTTCCGGCATAGCAAGGTGAACCCCGAGAGTGAACTTGGAGCCCGGGAAAGCAATTCCAAGAGGCACCAGCTCTCCCGCGGCTCTTCTTCCCTGCCGCGACAGAACGAACACCCGAAGCCTATCTTAGGAAGCAGCAGCGAAGTTCTCAATCGTGCCAAGCTGAAAACCCCTTCGAAAGCATAGCAGTCACTGGGAAAACAGATTCAGTTCTGAGGGCTGCTGTTCCTGCTTGCCTTAGCCTAGTATTCCCAGCAGGATGGGAGAAACCCGCATAGAGCGAAAGCGTCTTTGCCCTGGCATCCCCTCTGGGAAAGCACAGCAATCTTTGGCAAATCAGAGTCCGGTCTGAGGCATGCTCCTGTTGCCTGAGCTGGTCTCCGCAGCACGGTGTAATAAACCCACATGGAGCAAAATCCTCTATGCCTGGGCATCCCCTCTGCCTGAGAGAGAAGCGCGGTTGCGCCTGTGGGAAGAGCCTTAAGGAAACGGACACGTGTTTCAGTGCCGTCCCCAGGAGCATGTCTGTGGATTGTGCAACACGCTGCCCGGGGACAACAGGAGCCATTGGCCTTCTGGTCTCGAAACGGTTGCGAAGCAGGAGAGCCGGCAATAAAGTATCACCCACTCCCAGTGCAGAGAGACAGAAGCCTGGTTGCTAAGGAGACAGGAGGGCATGAGTAGGGCAGGGCGCATGCTCCACTCTTAGGAAGGGGTCTGGGCCGAAAGTATGCCTGTCCTGAACCTCTGGGCCTAAGGAGACAGCAGCTCCTTGGCCACCTGTCCCTGGGGCAGACATGCGCTAGCCACGAGGCGCCTACGCTGAACTCGCAGAAACAGCTCCCTGAGATAAAGGTGAGTTAGATGCTGTCTTCCTCCAGGATGTGGAAGCTTGGAAGAGGTACGGAGTTTCAGAAGAAAGAGTGGGGACAGTCCCCCAAGGCTCCCTATTCAGTGCACGGGCCGTGGGCAGGGATCTTGTCACCTCTCCTTTCCTGTGGGGAAAGCACTGGCCTAGTCCAAGAATCCACGTGAGTGCCAGAGTAAAAGGCCAAGCGATGCCTACACTGGGAGATGGTAATGTGCATAGAGTTCCCTCCTAGGCTATGCAAGCTACTGCAGGGTTGTGGGTGTGTCTGCTTAGTTAGGCCTGGCAGGGTGAACCTAGAACGCGAACATGGAGCCCGGGAAAGCAAGTCCCAAGAGGCACCAGCTCTCCCGCGGCTCTTCTTCCCTGCCTAGACAGAGCGACACCCAAAGCCTTTCTTAGGAACAGCAGCGAAGTTCGGATCGTGCCAAGCTGAAAACCTCTTCGAAAGCATAGCAGTCACTGGGAAAACAGAGTCAGTTCTGAGGGCTGCTGTTCCTGCTTGCCTTCGCCTAGTATTCCCAGCAGGATGGGAGAAACCCGCATAGAGCGAAAGCCTCTTTGCCCTGGCATCCCCTCTGGGAAAGCACAGCAATCTTTGGCAAATCAGAGTCCGGTCTGAGGCATGCTCCTGTTGCCTGAGCTGGTCTCCTCAGCACGGTGTAATAAACCCACATGGAGCAAAACCCTCTATGCCTGGTAATCCCCTCTGCCTGAGAGAGAAGCGCGGTTGCGCCTGTGGAAAGAGCCTTAAGGAAAGGGACACGTGTTTCAGTGCCGTCCCCAAGAGCATGTCTGTGGAAGGTGCAACACGCTGCCCGGGGACAACAGGAGCCATTGGCCTTCTGGTCTCGAAACGGTTGCGAAGTAGGAGAGCCGGCAATAAAGTATCACCCGCTCCCAGTGCAGAGAGACAGAAGCCTGGTTGCTAAGGAGACAGGAGGGGATGAGTAGGGCAGGGCGCATGCTCCACTCTTAGAAAGGGGTCTGGGCAGAAAGCATGCCGGTCCTGAACCTCTGGGCCTAATGAGACTGTAGCTCCTTGGCCACCTGTCCCTGGGGCAGACATCCGCTAGCCACCAGACGCCTACGCTGAACTCGCAGAAACAGCTCCCTGAGATAATTGTGAGTTAGATGCTGTCTTCCTCCAGGATGTGGAAGCTTGGAAGAGGCACGGAGTTTCAGAAGAAGGAGTGGGGACAATCCCCCAAAGCTCCCTATTAAGTGCACGGGCTGTAGGCAGGGATCCTGTCACCTTACCTTTCCTGTGGAAAAAGCACTGGCCTAGTCCAAGAATCCGCATGAGCGCCAGAGTAAAAGGACAAGCAATGCCTACACTGGGAGATGGTAATGTGCATAGAGTTCCCTCCTAGGCTATGCAAGCTACTGCAGGGTTGTGGGTGTGTCTGCTTAGTTCGGCCTGGCAGGGTGAACCCAGAACGCGAACATGGAGCCCGGGAAAGCAAGTCCCAAGAGGCACCAGCTCTCCCGCGGCTCTTCTTCCCTGCCGCGACAGAGCGAACATCCAAAGCCTTTCTTAGGAAGCAGCAGCGAAGTTCGGATCGTGGCAAGCTGAAAACCTCTTCGAAAGCATAGCAGTCGCTGGGAAATCAGAGTCGGTTCTGAGGGCTGCTGTTGCTGCTTGCCTTAGCCTAGTATTCCCAGCAGGATGGGAGAAACCAACATAGAGCGAAACACTCTTTGCCCTGGCATCCCGTCTGGGAAAGCACAGCATTCTTTGGGAACTCAGAGTCCAGTCTGAGCGCTGCTACTGTTTGCCTGAGCTGGTCTGGCCTAGACCGAGATTCCGCCTGAGCGCCAGAGTAAAAGGACAAGTGATGTCTACCCTGGGAGATGGTAGTGTGCATAGAGTGCCATCCTAGGCTATGCACGCTACTGCAGGGTTGTGGCTGTGTCTGCTTAGTTCGGCCTGGCAGGGTGAACCTAGGACGCGAACATGGAGCCCGGTAAAGCAAGGCCCAAGAGGCACCAGCTCTCCCGCAGCTCTTCTTCCCTGACGCGACTGAAGCCTTGCCGAGAAAGCAGCGGCGAAGTGCTGTTCGCTCCAAGCCAAAGCCTCTGTGCAAGCACAGCATTCGCTGAGAAATGTTCTGTGGGCTGCTGCTGCTTGCCTGAGCCCAGTCTCGCGGTGGGAGAAACCCGCAGAGAGCGAAAGCCTCATGGCCTGGGCATCTCCCCTGGGAAAGCACAGCGTTCCTTGGGAAATCAGAGTTGGGTTTGGGGATGCTGCTGCTGTAAGCCTGAGCTAGTCTCCGCAGCTTAGTTGAAGATACCCGCATGGAGCGAAATACCCTTTGCCCTAGCATCCCCTCTGCCTGAGAGAGAAGCCAAGTGTGGGGAAGTCGCTGCATGCCGACCCCGGAGAAGAGAAGGAGCCGTTGGCCTTGGGTTTGGGAAGCAGGATAGCCTGCCGTGGCACAAACAGCATGCCGGTGGCACGACAATGTCACCCGCTCCCTGTGTGGAGAGATGGAAGCCTGGATGCTAAGCAGACATGAGGGGACGACTAGGGCCGAGGTGCGTGCACCACTCCGAGGAAGGAGTCTGGGCAGAAGGCAGGCCTGTCCTGTGCCTCTGTTCCCAAGGGGACAGCATCTCCTTGGCCACCTGTCCCAAGGGCAGACTTGGGCTTGCCACCAGGTGCCATACACGGAACTCGCAGAAACAAACCCATGGAGAAACGGTCAGTCAGATGACGTCTTCCACCAAGAAGTGGCAGCGATGTGAGTGGCAGGGGGTGTGCCGGTGAAAGAGTGGAGACAGTCCCGCACAGTTCCCCATCCCAGTGCACGGGCCGTGGGCAGTTATCCTGTGGCCTCCCCTCCTCTGTGGTCAAGGCACTGGCCTAGATCCCGAGTCTACCTGAGTGCCAGAGCAAAAGGCAAAGACTTACCTAGGACAAGAGATGGTAATAGGCATAGAGTGTTATGCTAGGCCACGCACGCTGCTGCAGGGTTGTGACTGTGTCTGCTTAGTTCCGGCATAGCAAGGTGAACCCCGAGAGTGAACTTGGAGCCCGGGAAAGCAATTCCAAGAGGCACCAGCTCTCCCGCGGCTCTTCTTCCCTGCCGGGACAGAACGAACACCCAAAGCCTATCTTAGGAAGCAGCAGCGAAGTTCTCAATCGTGCCAAGCTGAAAACCCCTTCGAAAGCATAGCAGTCACTGGGAAAACAGATTGAGTTCTGAGGGCTGCTGTTCCTGCTTGCCTTAGCCTAGTATTCCCAGCAGGATGGGAGAAACCCGCATAGAGCGAAAGCGTCTTTGCCCTGGCATCCCCTCTGGGAAAGCACAGCAATCTTTGGCAAATCAGAGTCCGGTCTGAGGCATGCTCCTGTTGCCTGAGCTGGTCTCCTCAGCACGGTGTAATAAACCCACATGGAGCAAAATCCTCTATGCCTGGGCATCCCCTCTGCCTGAGAGAGAAGCGCGGTTGCGCCTGTGGAAAGAGCCTTAAGGAAACGGACACGTGTTTCAGTGCCGTCCCCAGGAGCATGTCTGTGGATTGTGCAACACGCTGCCCGGGGACAACAGGAGCCATTGGCCTTCTGGTCTCGAAACGGTTGCGAAGCAGGAGAGCCGGCAATAAAGTATCACCCACTCCCAGTGCAGAGAGACAGAAGCCTGGTTGCTAAGGAGACAGGAGGGCATGAGTAGGGCAGGGCGCATGCTCCACTCTTAGGAAGGGGTCTGGGCCGAAAGTATGCCTGTCCTGAACCTCTGGGCCTAAGGAGACAGCAGCTCCTTGGCCACCTGTCCCTGGGGCAGACATGCGCTAGCCACCAGGCGCCTACGCTGAACTCGCAGAAACAGCTCCCTGAGATAACGGTGAGTTAGATGCTGTGTTCCTCCAGGATGTGGAAGCTTGGAAGAGGTACGGAGTTTCAGAAGAAGGAGTGGGGACAGTCCCCCAAGGCTCCCTATTCAGTGCACGGGCCGTGGGCAGGGATCTTGTCACCTCTCCTTTCCTGTGGGGAAAGCACTGGCCTAGTCCAAGAATCCACGTGAGTGCCAGAGTAAAAGGCCAAGCGATGCCTACACTGGGAGATGGTAATGTGCATAGAGTTCCCTCCTAGGCTATGCAAGCTACTGCAGGGTTGTGGGTGTGTCTGCTTAGTTCGGCCTGGCAGGGTGAACCCAGAACGCGAACATGGAGCCCGGGAAAGCAAGTCCCAAGAGGCACCAGCTCTTCCGCGGCTCTTCTTCCCTGCCGCGACAGAGCGAACACCCAAAGCCTTTCTTAGGAAGCAGCAGCGAAGTTCGGATCGTGGTAAGCTGAAAACCTCTTCGAAAGCATAGCAGTCCCTGGGAAATCAGAGTCGGTTCTGAGGGCTGCTCTTGCTGCTTGCCTTAGCCTAGTATTCCCAGCAGGATGGGAGAAACCCACATAGAGCAAAACACTCTTTGCCCTGGCATCCCGTCTGGGAAAGCACAGCATTCTTTGGGAACTCAGAGTCCAGTCTGAGCGCTGCTACTCTTTGCCTGAGCTGGTGGCCTAGACCGAGATTCCGCCTGAGCGCCAGAGTAAAAGGACAAGTGATGTCTACCCTGGGAGATGGTAGTGTGCATAGAGTGCCATCCTAGGCTATGCACGCTACTGCAGGGTTGTGGCTGTGTCTGCTTAGTTCGGCCTGGCAGGGTGAACCTAGGACGCGAACATGGAGCCCGGGAAAGCAAGGCCCAAGAGGCACCAGCTCTCCCGCAGCTCTTCTTCCCTGACGCGACTGAAGCCTTGCCGAGAAAGCAGCGGCGAAGTGCTGTTCGCTCCAAGCCAAAGCCTCTGTGCAAGCACAGCATTCGCTGAGAAATGTTCTGTGGGCTGCTGCTGCTTGCCTGAGCCCAGTCTCGCGGTGGGAGAAACCCGCAGAGAGCGAAAGCCTCATGGCCTGGGCATCTCCCCTGGGAAAGCACAGCGTTCCTTGGGAAATCAGAGTTGGGTTTGGGGATGCTGCTGCTGTAAGCCTGAGCTAGTCTCCGCAGCTTAGTTGAAGATACCCGCATGGAGCGAAATACCCTTTGCCCTAGCATCCCCTCTGCCTGAGAGAGAAGCCAAGTGTGGGGAAGTCGCTGCATGCCGACCCCGGAGAAGAGAAGGAGCCGTTGGCCTTGGGTTTGGGAAGCAGGATAGCCTGCCGTGGCACAAACAGCAGGCCGGTGGCAAGACAATGTCACTCGCTCCTTGTGTGGAGAGATGGAAGCCTGGATGCTAAGCAGACATGAGGGGACGACTAGGGCCGAGGTGCGTGCACCACTCCGAGGAAGGAGTCTGGGCAGAAGGCAGGCCTGTCCTGTGCCTCTGTTCCCAAGGGGACAGCATCTCCTTGGCCACCTGTCCCAAGGGCAGACTTGGGCTTGCCACCAGGTGCCATACCCGGAACTCGCAGAAACAACCCCATGGAGAAATGGTCAGTCCGATGACGTCTTCCACCAAGAAGTGGCAGCGATGTGAGTGGCAGGGAGTGTGCCGGTGAAAGAGTCGAGAGAGTCCCCCACAGTTCCCCATCCCAGTGCACGGGCCGTGGGCAGGGATCCTGTGGCCTCCCCTCCTCTGTGGTCAAGGCACTGGCCTAGATCCCGAGTCTACCTGAGCGCCAGAGCAAAAGGCAAAGACTTACCTAGGACAAGAGATGGTAATAGGCATAGAGTGCCATGCTAGGCCACGCACGCTGCTGCAGGGTTGTGACTGTGTCTGCTTAGTTCCGGCATAGCAAGGTGAACCCCGAGAGTGAACTTGGAGCCCGGGAAAGCAATTCCAAGAGGCACCAGCTCTCCCGCGGCTCTTCTTCCCTGCCGCGACAGAACGAACACCCAAAGCCTATCTTAGGAAGCAGCAGCGAAGTTCTCAATCGTGCCAAGCTGAAAACCCCTTCGAAAGCATAGCAGTCACTGGGAAAACAGATTCAGTTCTGAGGGCTGCTGTTCCTGCTTGCCTTAGCCTAGTATTCCCAGCAGGATGGGAGAAACCCGCATAGAGCGAAAGCGTCTTTGCCCTGGCATCCCCTCTGGGAAAGCACAGCAATCTTTGGCAAATCAGAGTCCGGTCTGAGGCATGCTCCTGTTGCCTGAGCTGGTCTCCTCAGCACGGTGTAATAAACCCGCATGGAGCAAAATCCTCTATGCCTGGGCATCCCCTCTGCCTGAGAGAGAAGCGCGGTTGCGCCTGTGGAAAGAGCCTTAAGGAAACGGACACGTGTTTCAGTGCCGTCCCCAGGAGCATGTCTGTGGATTGTGCAACACGCTGCCCGGGGACAACAGGAGCCATTGGCCTTCTGGTCTCGAAACGGTTGCGAAGCAGGAGAGCCGGCAATAAAGTATCACCCACTCCCAGTGCAGAGAGACAGAAGCCTGGTTGCTAAGGAGACAGGAGGGCATGAGTAGGGCAGGGCGCATGCTCCACTCTTAGGAAGGGGTCTGGGCCGAAAGTATGCCTGTCCTGAACCTCTGGGCCTAAGGAGACAGCAGCTCCTTGGCCACCTGTCCCTGGGGCAGACATGCGCTAGCCACCAGGCGCCTACGCTGAATTCGCAGAAACAGCTCCCTGAGATAACGGTGAGTTAGATGCTGTCTTCCTCCAGGATGTGGAAGCTTGGAAGAGGTACGGAGTTTCAGAAGAAGGAGTGGGGACAGTCCCCCAAAGCTCCCTATTCAGTGCACGGGCCGTGGGCAGGGATCTTGTCACCTCTCCTTTCCTGTGGGGAAAGCACTGGCCTAGTCCAAGAATCCACGTGAGTGCCAGAGTAAAAGGCCAAGCGATGCCTACACTGGGAGATGGTAATGTGCATAGAGTTCCCTCCTAGGCTATGCAAGCTACTGCAGGGTTGTGGGTGTGTCTGCTTAGTTCGGCCTGGCAGGGTGAACCCAGAACGCGAACATGGAGCCCGGGAAAGCAAGTCCCAAGAGGCACCAGCTCTCCCGCGGCTCTTCTTCCCTGCCGCGACAGAGCGAACACCCAAAGCCTTTCTTAGGAAGCAGCAGCGAAGTTCGGATCGTGGCAAGCTGAAAACCTCTTCGAAAGCATAGCAGTCGCTGGGAAATCAGAGTCGGTTCTGAGGGCTGCTGTTGCTGCTTGCCTTAGCCTAGTATTCCCAGCAGGATGGGAGAAACCCACATAGAGCGAAACACTCTTTGCCCTGGCATCCCGTCTGGGAAAGCACAGCATTCTTTGGGAACTCAGAGTCCAGTCTGAGCGCTGCTACTGTTTGCCTGAGCTGGTCTGGCCTAGACCGAGATTCCGCCTGAGCGCCAGAGTAAAAGGACAAGTGATGTCTACACTGGGAGATGGTAGTGTGCATAGAGTGCCATCCTAGGCTATGCACGCTACTGCAGGGTTGTGGCTGTGTCTGCTTAGTTCGTCCTGGCAGGGTGAACTTAGGACGCGAACATGGAGCCCGGGAAAGCAAGGCCCAAGAGGCACCAGCTCTCCCGCAGCTCTTCTTCCCTGACGCGACTGAAGCCTTGCCGAGAAAGCAGCGGCGAAGTGCTGTTCGCTCCAAGCCAAAGCCTCTGTGCAAGCACAGCATTCGCTGAGAAATGTTCTGTGGGCTGCTGCTGCTTGCCTGAGCCCAGTCTCGCGGTGGGAGAAACCCGCAGAGAGCGAAAGCCTCATGGCCTGGGCATCTCCCCTGGGAAAGCACAGCGTTCCTTGGGAAATCAGAGTTGGGTTTGGGGATGCTGCTGCTGTAAGCCTGAGCTAGTCTCCGCAGCTTAGTTGAAGATACCCGCATGGAGCGAAATACCCTTTGCCCTAGCATCCCCTCTGCCTGAGAGAGAAGCCAAGTGTGGGGAAGTCGCTGCATGCCGACCCCGGAGAAGAGAAGGAGCCGTTGGCCTTGGGTTTGGGAAGCAGGATAGCCTGCCGTGGCACAAACAGTAGGCCGGTGGCAAGACAATGTCACTCGCTCCTTGTGTGGAGAGATGGAAGCCTGGATGCTAAGCAGACATGAGGGGACGACTAGGGCCGAGGTGCGTGCACCACTCCGAGGAAGGAGTCTGGGCAGAAGGCAGGCCTGTCCTGTGCCTCTGTTCCCAAGGGGACAGCATCTCCTTGGCCACCTGTCCCAAGGGCAGACTTGGGCTTGCCACCAGGTGCCATACCCGGAACTCGCAGAAACAACCCCATGGAGAAAAGGTCAGTCAGATGACGTCTTCCACCAAGAAGTGGCAGCGATGTGAGTGGCAGGGAGTGTGCCGGTGAAAGAGTGGAGACAGTCCCCCACAGTTCCCCATCCCAGTGCACGGGCCGTGGGCAGGGATCCTGTGGCCTCCCCTCCTCTGTGGTCAAGGCACTGGCCTAGATCCCGAGTCTACCTCAGCGCCAGAGCAAAAGGCAAAGACTTACCTAGGACAAGAGATGGTAATAGGCATAGAGTGCCATGCTAGGCCACGCACGCTGCTGCAGGGTTGTGACTGTGTCTGCTTAGTTCCGGCATAGCAAGGTGAACCCCGAGAGTGAACTTGGAGCCCGGGAAAGCAATTCCAAGAGGCACCAGCTCTCCCGCGGCTCTTCTTCCCTGCCACGACAGAACGAACACCCAAAGCCTATCTTAGGAAGCAGCAGCGAAGTTCTCAATCGTGCCAAGCTGAAAACCCCTTCGAAAGCATAGCAGTCACTGGGAAAACAGATTCAGTTCTGAGGGCTGCTGTTCCTGCTTGCCTTAGCCTAGTATTCCCAGCAGGATGGGAGAAATCCGCATAGAGCGAAAGCCTCTTTGCCCTGGCATCCCCTCTGGGAAAGCACAGCAATCTTTGGCAAATCAGAGTCCGGTCTGAGGCATGCTCCTGTTGCCTGAGCTGGTCTCCTCAGCACGGTGTAATAAACCCACATGGAGCAAAATCCTCTATGCCTGGGCATCCCCTCTGCCTGAGAGAGAAGCGCGGTTGCGCCTGTGGAAAGAGCCTTAAGGAAACGGACACGTGTTTCAGTGCCGTCCCCAGGAGCATGTCTGTGGATTGTGCAACACGCTGCCCGGGGACAACAGGAGCCATTGGCCTTCTGGTCTCGAAACGGTTGCGAAGCAGGAGAGCCGGCAATAAAGTATCACCCACTCCCAGTGCAGAGAGACAGAAGCCTGGTTGCTAAGGAGACAGGAGGGCACGAGTAGGGCAGGGCGCATGCTCCACTCTTAGGAAGGGGTCTGGGCCGAAAGTATGCCTGTCCTGAACCTCTGGGCCTAAGGAGACAGCAGCTCCTTGGCCACCTGTCCCTGGGGCAGACATGCGCTAGCCACCAGGCGCCTACGCTGAACTCGCAGAAACAGCTCCCTGAGATAACGGTGAGTTAGATGCTGTCTTCCTCCAGGATGTGGAAGCTTGGAAGAGGTACGGAGTTTCAGAAGAAGGAGTGGGGACAGTCCCCCAAAGCTCCCTATTCAGTGCACGGGCCGTGGGCAGGGATCTTGTCACCTCTCCTTTCCTGTGGGGAAAGCACTGGCCTAGTCCAAGAATCCACGTGAGTGCCAGAGTAAAAGGCCAAGCGATGCCTACACTGGGAGATGGTAATGTGCATAGAGTTCCCTCCTAGGCTATGCAAGCTACTGCAGGGTTGTGGGTGTGTCTGCTTAGTTCGGCCTGGCAGGGTGAACCCAGAACGCGAACATGGAGCCCGGGAAAGCAAGTCCCAAGAGGCACCAGCTCTCCCGCGGCTCTTCTTCCCTGCCGCGACAGAGCGAACACCCAAAGCCTTTCTTAGGAAGCAGCAGCGAAGTTCGGATCGTGGCAAGCTGAAAACCTCTTCGAAAGCATAGCAGTCGCTGGGAAATCAGAGTCGGTTCTGAGGGCTGCTGTTGCTGCTTGCCTTAGCCTAGTATTCCCAGCAGGATGGGAGAAACCCACATAGAGCGAAACACTCTTTGCCCTGGCATCCCGTCTGGGAAAGCACAGCATTCTTTGGGAACTCAGAGTCCAGTCTGAGCGCTGCTACTGTTTGCCTGAGCTGGTCTGGCCTAGACCGAGATTCCGCCTGAGCGCCAGAGTAAAAGGACAAGTGATGTCTACACTGGGAGATGGTAGTGTGCATAGAGTGCCATCCTAGGCTATGCACGCGACTGCAGGGTTGTGGCTGTGTCTGCTTAGTTCGGCCTGGCAGGGTGAACCTAGGACGCGAACATGGAGCCCGGGAAAGCAAGGCCCAAGAGGCACCAGCTCTCCCGCAGCTCTTCTTCCCTGACGCGACTGAAGCCTTGCCGAGAAAGCAGCGGCGAAGTGCTGTTCGCTCCAAGCCAAAGCCTCTGTGCAAGCACAGCATTCGCTGAGAAATGTTCTGTGGGCTGCTGCTGCTTGCCTGAGCCCAGTCTCGCGGTGGGAGAAACCCGCAGAGAGCGAAAGCCTCATGGCCTGGGCATCTCCCCTGGGAAAGCACAGCGTTCCTTGGGAAATCAGAGTTGGGTTTGGGGATGCTGCTGCTGTAAGCCTGAGCTAGTCTCCGCAGCTTAGTTGAAGATACCCGCATGGAGCGAAATACCCTTTGCCCTAGCATCCCCTCTGCCTGAGAGAGAAGCCAAGTGTGGGGAAGTCGCTGCATGCCGACCCCGGAGAAGAGAAGGAGCCGTTGGCCTTGGGTTTGGGAAGCAGGATAGCCTGCCGTGGCACAAACAGCAGGCCGGTGGCAAGACAATGTCACTCGCTCCTTGTGTGGAGGGATCGAAGCCTGGATGCTAAGCAGACATGAGGGGACGACTAGGGCCGAGGTGCGTGCACCACTCCGAGGAAGGAGTCTGGGCAGAAGGCAGGCCTGTCCTGTGCCTCTGTTCCCAAGGGGACAGCATCTCCTTGGCCACCTGTCCCAAGGGCAGACTTGGGCTTGCCACCAGGTGCCATACCCGGAACTCGCAGAACAACCCCATGGAGAAACGGTCAGTCAGATGACATCTTCCACCAAGAAGTGGCAGCGATGTGAGTGGCAGGGAGTGTGCCGGTGAAAGAGTGGAGACAGTCCCCCACAGTTCCCCATCCCAGTGCACGGGCCGTGGGCAGGGATCCTGTGGCCTCCCCTCCTCTGTGGTCAAGGCACTGGCCTAGATCCCGAGTCTACCTGAGCGCCAGAGCAAAAGGCAAAGACTTACCTAGGACAAGAGATGGTAATAGGCATAGAGTGCCATGCTAGGCCACGCACGCTGCTGCAGGATTGTAACTGTGTCTGCTTAGTTCCGGCATAGCAAGGTGAACCCCGAGAGTGAACTTGGAGCCCGGGAAAGCAATTCCAAGAGGCACCAGCTCTCCCGCGGCTCTTCTTCCCTGCCGCGACAGAACGAACACCCAAAGCCTATCTTAGGAAGCAGCAGCGAAGTTCTCAATCGTGCCAAGCTGAAAACCCCTTCGAAAGCATAGCAGTCACTGGGAAAACAGATTCAGTTCTGAGGGCTGCTGTTCCTGCTTGCCTTAGCCTAGTATTCCCAGCAGGATGGGAGAAACCCGCATAGTGCGAAAGCCTCTTTGCCCTGGCATCCCCTCTGGGAAAGCACAGCAATCTTTGGCAAATCAGAGTCCGGTCTGAGGCATGCTCCTGTTGCCTGAGCTGGTCTCCTCAGCACGGTGTAATAAACCCACATGGAGCAAAATCCTCTATGCCTGGGCATCCCCTCTGCCTGAGAGAGAAGCGCGGTTGCGCCTGTGGAAAGAGCCTTAAGGAAACGGACACGTGTTTCAGTGCCGTCCCCAGGAGCATGTCTGTGGAAGGTGCAACACGCTGCCCGGGGACAACAGGAGCCATTGGCCTTCTGGTCTCGAAACGGTTGCGAAGCAGGAGAGCCGGCAATAAAGTATCACCCACTCCCAGTGCAGAGAGACAGAAGCCTGGTTGCTAAGGAGACAGGAGGGCATGAGTAGGGCAGGGCGCATGCTCCACTCTTAGGAAGGGGTCTGGGCCGAAAGTATGCCTGTCCTGAACCTCTGGGCCTAAGGAGACAGCAGCTCCTTGGCCACCTGTCCCTGGGGCAGACATGCGCTAGCCACCAGGCGCCTACGCTGAACTCGCAGAAACAGCTCCCTGAGATAACGGTGAGTTAGATGCTGTCTTCCTCCAGGATGTGGAAGCTTGGAAGAGGTACGGAGTTTCAGAAGAAGGAGTGGGGACAGTCCCCCAAAGCTCCCTATTCAGTGCACGGGCCGTGGGCAGGGATCTTGTCACCTCTCCTTTCCTGTGGGGAAAGCACTGGCCTAGTCCAAGAATCCACGTGAGTGCCAGAGTAAAAGGCCAAGCGATGCCTACACTGGGAGATGGTAATGTGCATAGAGTTCCCTCCTAGGCTATGCAAGCTACTGCAGGGTTGTGGGTGTGTCTGCTTAGTTCGGCCTGGCAGGGTGAACCCAGAACGCGAACATGGAGCCCGGGAAAGCAAGTCCCAAGAGGCACCAGCTCTCCCGCGGCTCTTCTTCCCTGCCGCAACAGAGCGAACACCCAAAGCCTTTCTTAGGAAGCAGCAGCGAAGTTCGGATCGTGGCAAGCTGAAAACCTCTTCGAAAGCATAGCAGTCGCTGGGAAATCAGAGTCGGTTCTGAGGGCTGCTGTTGCTGCTTGCCTTAGCCTAGTATTCCCAGCAGGATGGGAGAAACCCGCATAGAGCGAAAGCCTCTTTGCCCTGGCATCCCCTCTGGGAAAGCACAGCAATCTTTGGCAAATCAGAGTCCGGTCTGAGGCATGCTCCTGTTGCCTGAGCTGGTCTCCTCAGCACGGTGTAATAAACCCACATGGAGCAAAACCCTCTATGCCTGGTAATCCCCTCTGCCTGAGAGAGAAGCGCGGTTGCGCCTGTGGAAAGAGCCTTAAGGAAAGGGACACGTGTTTCAGTGCCGTCCCCAAGAGCATGTCTGTGGAAGGTGCAACACGCTGCCCGGGGACAACAGGAGCCATTGGCCTTCTGGTCTCGAAACGGTTGCGAAGTAGGAGAGCCGGCAATAAAGTATCACCCGCTCCCAGTGCAGAGAGACAGAAGCCTGGTTGCTAAGGAGACAGGAGGGGATGAGTAGGGCAGGGCGCATGCTCCACTCTTAGAAAGGGGTCTGGGCAGAAAGCATGCCGGTCCTGAACCTCTGGGCCTAATGAGACTGTAGCTCCTTGGCCACCTGTCCCTGGGGCAGACATCCGCTAGCCACCAGACGCCTACGCTGAACTCGCAGAAACAGCTCCCTGAGATAATGGTGAGTTAGATGCTGTCTTCCTCCAGGATGTGGAAGCTTGGAAGAGGCACGGAGTTTCAGAAGAAGGAGTGGGGACAATCCCCCAAAGCTCCCTATTAAGTGCACGGGCTGTAGGCAGGGATCCTGTCACCTTACCTTTCCTGTGGAAAAAGCACTGGCCTAGTCCAAGAATCCGCATGAGCGCCAGAGTAAAAGGACAAGCAATGCCTACACTGGGAGATGGTAATGTGCATAGAGTTCCCTCCTAGGCTATGCAAGCTACTGCAGGGTTGTGGGTGTGTCTGCTTAGTTCGGCCTGGCAGGGTGAACCCAGAACGCGAACATGGAGCCCGGGAAAGCAAGTCCCAAGAGGCACCAGCTCTCCCGCGGCTCTTCTTCCCTGCCGCGACAGAGCGAACATCCAAAGACTTTCTTAGGAAGCAGCAGCGAAGTTCGGATCGTGGCAAGCTGAAAACCTCTTCGAAAGCATAGCAGTCGCTGGGAAATCAGAGTCGGTTCTGAGGGCTGCTGTTGCTGCTTGCCTTAGCCTAGTATTCCCAGCAGGATGGGAGAAACCCACATAGAGCGAAACACTCTTTGCCCTGGCATCCCGTCTGGGAAAGCACAGCATTCTTTGGGAACTCAGAGTCCAGTCTGAGCGCTGCTACTGTTTGCCTGAGCTGGTCTGGCCTAGACCGAGATTCCGCCTGAGCGCCAGAGTAAAAGGACAAGTGATGTCTACCCTGGGAGATGGTAGTGTGCATAGAGTGCCATCCTAGGCTATGCACGCTACTGCAGGGTTGTGGCTGTGTCTGCTTAGTTCGGCCTGGCAGGGTGAACCTAGGACGCGAACATGGAGCCCGGTAAAGCAAGGCCCAAGAGGCACCAGCTCTCCCGCAGCTCTTCTTCCCTGACGCGACTGAAGCCTTGCCGAGAAAGCAGCGGCGAAGTGCTGTTCGCTCCAAGCCAAAGCCTCTGTGCAAGCACAGCATTCGCTGAGAAATGTTCTGTGGGCTGCTGCTGCTTGCCTGAGCCCAGTCTCGCGGTGGGAGAAACCCGCAGAGAGCGAAAGCCTCATGGCCTGGGCATCTCCCCTGGGAAAGCACAGCGTTCCTTGGGAAATCAGAGTTGGGTTTGGGGATGCTGCTGCTGTAAGCCTGAGCTAGTCTCCGCAGCTTAGTTGAAGATACCCGCATGGAGCGAAATACCCTTTGCCCTAGCATCCCCTCTGCCTGAGAGAGAAGCCAAGTGTGGGGAAGTCGCTGCATGCCGACCCCGGAGAAGAGAAGGAGCCGTTGGCCTTGGGTTTGGGAAGCAGGATAGCCTGCCGTGGCACAAACAGCATGCCGGTGGCACGACAATGTCACCCGCTCCCTGTGTGGAGAGATGGAAGCCTTGATGCTAAGCAGACATGAGGGGACGACTAGGGCCGAGGTGCGTGCACCACTCCGAGGAAGGAGTCTGGGCAGAAGGCAGGCCTGTCCTGTGCCTCTGTTCCCAAGGGGACAGCATCTCCTTGGCCACCTGTCCCAAGGGCAGACTTGGGCTTGCCACCAGGTGCCATACACGGAACTCGCAGAAACAAACCCATGGAGAAACGGTCAGTCAGATGACGTCTTCCACCAAGAAGTGGCAGCGATGTGAGTGGCAGGGGGTGTGCCGGTGAAAGAGTGGAGACAGTCCCGCACAGTTCCCCATCCCAGTGCACGGGCCGTGGGCAGTTATCCTGTGGCCTCCCCTCCTCTGTGGTCAAGGCACTGGCCTAGATCCCGAGTCTACCTGAGTGCCAGAGCAAAAGGCAAAGACTTACCTAGGACAAGAGATGGTAATAGGCATAGAGTGTTATGCTAGGCCACGCACGCTGCTGCAGGGTTGTGACTGTGTCTGCTTAGTTCCGGCATAGCAAGGTGAACCCCGAGAGTGAACTTGGAGCCCGGGAAAGCAATTCCAAGAGGCACCAGCTCTCCCGCGGCTCTTCTTCCCTGCCGGGACAGAACGAACACCCAAAGCCTATCTTAGGAAGCAGCAGCGAAGTTCTCAATCGTGCCAAGCTGAAAACCCCTTCGAAAGCATAGCAGTCACTGGGAAAACAGATTGAGTTCTGAGGGCTGCTGTTCCTGCTTGCCTTAGCCTAGTATTCCCAGCAGGATGGGAGAAACCCGCATAGAGCGAAAGCGTCTTTGCCCTGGCATCCCCTCTGGGAAAGCACAGCAATCTTTGGCAAATCAGAGTCCGGTCTGAGGCATGCTCCTGTTGCCTGAGCTGGTCTCCTCAGCACGGTGTAATAAACCCACATGGAGCAAAATCCTCTATGCCTGGGCATCCCCTCTGCCTGAGAGAGAAGCGCGGTTGCGCCTGTGGAAAGAGCCTTAAGGAAACGGACACGTGTTTCAGTGCCGTCCCCAGGAGCATGTCTGTGGATTGTGCAACACGCTGCCCGGGGACAACAGGAGCCATTGGCCTTCTGGTCTCGAAACGGTTGCGAAGCAGGAGAGCCGGCAATAAAGTATCACCCACTCCCAGTGCAGAGAGACAGAAGCCTGGTTGCTAAGGAGACAGGAGGGCATGAGTAGGGCAGGGCGCATGCTCCACTCTTAGGAAGGGGTCTGGGCCGAAAGTATGCCTGTCCTGAACCTCTGGGCCTAAGGAGACAGCAGCTCCTTGGCAACCTGTCCCTGGGGCAGACATGCGCTAGCCACCAGGCGCCTACGCTGAACTCGCAGAAACAGCTCCCTGAGATAACGGTGAGTTAGATGCTCTCTTCCTCCAGGATGTGGAAGCTTGGAAGAGGTACGGAGTTTCAGAAGAAGGAGTGGGGACAGTCCCCCAAGGCTCCCTATTCAGTGCACGGGCCGTGGGCAGGGATCTTGTCACCTCTCCTTTCCTGTGGGGAAAGCACTGGCCTAGTCCAAGAATCCACGTGAGTGCCAGAGTAAAAGGCCAAGCGATGCCTACACTGGGAGATGGTAATGTGCATAGAGTTCCCTCCTAGGCTATGCAAGCTACTGCAGGGTTGTGGGTGTGTCTGCTTAGTTCGGCCTGGCAGGGTGAACCCAGAACGCGAACATGGAGCCCGGGAAAGCAAGTCCCAAGAGGCACCAGCTCTTCCGCGGCTCTTCTTCCCTGCCGCGACAGAGCGAACACCCAAAGCCTTTCTTAGGAAGCAGCAGCGAAGTTCGGATCGTGGCAAGCTGAAAACCTCTTCGAAAGCATAGTAGTCCCTGGGAAATCAGAGTCGGTTCTGAGGGCTGCTCTTGCTGCTTGCCTTAGCCTAGTATTCCCAGCAGGATGGGAGAAACCCACATAGAGCAAAACACTCTTTGCCCTGGCATCCCGTCTGGGAAAGCACAGCATTCTTTGGGAACTCAGAGTCCAGTCTGAGCGCTGCTACTCTTTGCCTGAGCTGGTCTGGCCTAGACCGAGATTCCGCCTGAGCGCCAGAGTAAAAGGACGAGTGATGTCTACCCTGGGAGATGGTAGTGTGCATAGAGTGCCATCCTAGGCTATGCACGCTACTGCAGGGTTGTGGCTGTGTCTGCTTAGTTCGGCCTGGCAGGGTGAACCTAGGACGCGAACATGGAGCCCGGTAAAGCAAGGCCCAAGAGGCACCAGCTCTCCCGCAGCTCTTCTTCCCTGACGCGACTGAAGCCTTGCCGAGAAAGCAGCGGCGAAGTGCTGTTCGCTCCAAGCCAAAGCCTCTGTGCAAGCACAGCATTCGCTGAGAAATGTTCTGTGGGCTGCTGCTGCTTGCCTGAGCCCAGTCTCGCGGTGGGAGAAACCCGCAGAGAGCGAAAGCCTCATGGCCTGGGCATCTCCCCTGGGAAAGCACAGCGTTCCTTGCGAAATCAGAGTTGGGTTTGGGGATGCTGCTGCTGTAAGCCTGAGCTAGTCTCCGCAGCTTAGTTGAAGATACCCGCATGGAGCGAAATACCCTTTGCCCTAGCATCCCCTCTGCCTGAGAGAGAAGCCAAGTGTGGGGAAGTCGCTGCATGCCGACCCCGGAGAAGAGAAGGAGCCGTTGGCCTTGGGTTTGGGAAGCAGGATAGCCTGCCGTGGCACAAACAGCAGGCCGGTGGCAAGACAATGTCACTCGCTCCTTGTGTGGAGAGATGGAAGCCTGGATGCTAAGCAGACATGAGGGGACGACTAGGGCCGAGGTGCGTGCACCACTCCGAGGAAGGAGTCTGGGCAGAAGGCAGGCCTGTCCTGTGCCTCTGTTCCCAAGGGGACAGCATCTCCTTGGCCACCTGTCCCAAGGGCAGACTTGGGCTTGCCACCAGGTGCCATACCCGGAACTCGCAGAAACAACCCCATGGAGAAATGGTCAGTCCGATGACATCTTCCACCAAGAAGTGGCAGCGATGTGAGTGGCAGGGAGTGTGCCGGTGAAAGAGTCGAGAGAGTCCCCCACAGTTCCCCATCCCAGTGCACGGGCCGTGGGCAGGGATCCTGTGGCCTCCCCTCCTCTGTGGTCAAGGCACTGGCCTAGATCCCGAGTCTACCTGAGCGCCAGAGCAAAAGGCAAAGACTTACCTAGGACAAGAGATGGTAATAGGCATAGAGTGCCATGCTAGGCCACGCACGCTGCTGCAGGGTTGTGACTGTGTCTGCTTAGTTCCGGCATAGCAAGGTGAACCCCGAGAGTGAACTTGGAGCCCGGGAAAGCAATTCCAAGAGGCACCAGCTCTCCCGCGGCTCTTCTTCCCTGCCGCGACAGAACGAACACCCAAAGCCTATCTTAGGAAGCAGCAGCGAAGTTCTCAATCGTGCCAAGCTGAAAACCCCTTCGAAAGCATAGCAGTCACTGGGAAAACAGATTCAGTTCTGAGGGCTGCTGTTCCTGCTTGCCTTAGCCTAGTATTCCCAGCAGGATGGGAGAAACCCGCATAGAGCGAAAGCGTCTTTGCCCTGGCATCCCCTCTGGGAAAGCACAGCAATCTTTGGCAAATCAGAGTCCGGTCTGAGGCATGCTCCTGTTGCCTGAGCTGGTCTCCTCAGCACGGTGTAATAAACCCGCATGGAGCAAAATCCTCTATGCCTGGGCATCCCCTCTGCCTGAGAGAGAAGCGCGGTTGCGCCTGTGGAAAGAGCCTTAAGGAAACGGACACGTGTTTCAGTGCCGTCCCCAGGAGCATGTCTGTGGATTGTGCAACACGCTGCCCGGGGACAACAGGAGCCATTGGCCTTCTGGTCTCGAAACGGTTGCGAAGCAGGAGAGCCGGCAATAAAGTATCACCCACTCCCAGTGCAGAGAGACAGAAGCCTGGTTGCTAAGGAGACAGGAGGGCATGAGTAGGGCAGGGCGCATGCTCCACTCTTAGGAAGGGGTCTGGGCCGAAAGTATGCCTGTCCTGAACCTCTGGGCCTAAGGAGACAGCAGCTCCTTGGCCACCTGTCCCTGGGGCAGACATGCGCTAGCCACCAGGCGCCTACGCTGAATTCGCAGAAACAGCTCCCTGAGATAACGGTGAGTTAGATGCTGTCTTCCTCCAGGATGTGGAAGCTTGGAAGAGGTACGGAGTTTCAGAAGAAGGAGTGGGGACAGTCCCCCAAAGCTCCCTATTCAGTGCACGGGCCGTGGGCAGGGATCTTGTCACCTCTCCTTTCCTGTGGGGAAAGCACTGGCCTAGTCCAAGAATCCACGTGAGTGCCAGAGTAAAAGGCCAAGCGATGCCTACACTGGGAGATGGTAATGTGCATAGAGTTCCCTCCTAGGCTATGCAAGCTACTGCAGGGTTGTGGGTGTGTCTGCTTAGTTCGGCCTGGCAGGGTGAACCCAGAACGCGAACATGGAGCCCGGGAAAGCAAGTCCCAAGAGGCACCAGCTCTCCCGCGGCTCTTCTTCCCTGCCGCGACAGAGCGAACACCCAAAGCCTTTCTTAGGAAGCAGCAGCGAAGTTCGGATCGTGGCAAGCTGAAAACCTCTTCGAAAGCATAGCAGTCGCTGGGAAATCAGAGTCGGTTCTGAGGGCTGCTGTTGCTGCTTGCCTTAGCCTAGTATTCCCAGCAGGATGGGAGAAACCCACATAGAGCGAAACACTCTTTGCCCTGGCATCCCGTCTGGGAAAGCACAGCATTCTTTGGGAACTCAGAGTCCAGTCTGAGCGCTGCTACTGTTTGCCTGAGCTGGTCTGGCCTAGACCGAGATTCCGCCTGAGCGCCAGAGTAAAAGGACAAGTGATGTCTACACTGGGAGATGGTAGTGTGCATAGAGTGCCATCCTAGGCTATGCACGCTACTGCAGGGTTGTGGCTGTGTCTGCTTAGTTCGTCCTGGCAGGGTGAACTTAGGACGCGAACATGGAGCCCGGGAAAGCAAGGCCCAAGAGGCACCAGCTCTCCCGCAGCTCTTCTTCCCTGACGCGACTGAAGCCTTGCCGAGAAAGCAGCGGCGAAGTGCTGTTCGCTCCAAGCCAAAGCCTCTGTGCAAGCACAGCATTCGCTGAGAAATGTTCTGTGGGCTGCTGCTGCTTGCCTGAGCCCAGTCTCGCGGTGGGAGAAACCCGCAGAGAGCGAAAGCCTCATGGCCTGGGCATCTCCCCTGGGAAAGCACAGCGTTCCTTGGGAAATCAGAGTTGGGTTTGGGGATGCTGCTGCTGTAAGCCTGAGCTAGTCTCCGCAGCTTAGTTGAAGATACCCGCATGGAGCGAAATACCCTTTGCCCTAGCATCCCCTCTGCCTGAGAGAGAAGCCAAGTGTGGGGAAGTCGCTGCATGCCGACCCCGGAGAAGAGAAGGAGCCGTTGGCCTTGGGTTTGGGAAGCAGGATAGCCTGCCGTGGCACAAACAGTAGGCCGGTGGCAAGACAATGTCACTCGCTCCTTGTGTGGAGAGATGGAAGCCTGGATGCTAAGCAGACATGAGGGGACGACTAGGGCCGAGGTGCGTGCACCACTCCGAGGAAGGAGTCTGGGCAGAAGGCAGGCCTGTCCTGTGCCTCTGTTCCCAAGGGGACAGCATCTCCTTGGCCACCTGTCCCAAGGGCAGACTTGGGCTTGCCACCAGGTGCCATACCCGGAACTCGCAGAAACAACCCCATGGAGAAAAGGTCAGTCAGATGACGTCTTCCACCAAGAAGTGGCAGCGATGTGAGTGGCAGGGAGTGTGCCGGTGAAAGAGTGGAGACAGTCCCCCACAGTTCCCCATCCCAGTGCACGGGCCGTGGGCAGGGATCCTGTGGCCTCCCCTCCTCTGTGGTCAAGGCACTGGCCTAGATCCCGAGTCTACCTCAGCGCCAGAGCAAAAGGCAAAGACTTACCTAGGACAAGAGATGGTAATAGGCATAGAGTGCCATGCTAGGCCACGCACGCTGCTGCAGGGTTGTGACTGTGTCTGCTTAGTTCCGGCATAGCAAGGTGAACCCCGAGAGTGAACTTGGAGCCCGGGAAAGCAATTCCAAGAGGCACCAGCTCTCCCGCGGCTCTTCTTCCCTGCCACGACAGAACGAACACCCAAAGCCTATCTTAGGAAGCAGCAGCGAAGTTCTCAATCGTGCCAAGCTGAAAACCCCTTCGAAAGCATAGCAGTCACTGGGAAAACAGATTCAGTTCTGAGGGCTGCTGTTCCTGCTTGCCTTAGCCTAGTATTCCCAGCAGGATGGGAGAAATCCGCATAGAGCGAAAGCCTCTTTGCCCTGGCATCCCCTCTGGGAAAGCACAGCAATCTTTGGCAAATCAGAGTCCGGTCTGAGGCATGCTCCTGTTGCCTGAGCTGGTCTCCTCAGCACGGTGTAATAAACCCACATGGAGCAAAATCCTCTATGCCTGGGCATCCCCTCTGCCTGAGAGAGAAGCGCGGTTGCGCCTGTGGAAAGAGCCTTAAGGAAACGGACACGTGTTTCAGTGCCGTCCCCAGGAGCATGTCTGTGGATTGTGCAACACGCTGCCCGGGGACAACAGGAGCCATTGGCCTTCTGGTCTCGAAACGGTTGCGAAGCAGGAGAGCCGGCAATAAAGTATCACCCACTCCCAGTGCAGAGAGACAGAAGCCTGGTTGCTAAGGAGACAGGAGGGCACGAGTAGGGCAGGGCGCATGCTCCACTCTTAGGAAGGGGTCTGGGCCGAAAGTATGCCTGTCCTGAACCTCTGGGCCTAAGGAGACAGCAGCTCCTTGGCCACCTGTCCCTGGGGCAGACATGCGCTAGCCACCAGGCGCCTACGCTGAACTCGCAGAAACAGCTCCCTGAGATAACGGTGAGTTAGATGCTGTCTTCCTCCAGGATGTGGAAGCTTGGAAGAGGTACGGAGTTTCAGAAGAAGGAGTGGGGACAGTCCCCCAAAGCTCCCTATTCAGTGCACGGGCCGTGGGCAGGGATCTTGTCACCTCTCCTTTCCTGTGGGGAAAGCACTGGCCTAGTCCAAGAATCCACGTGAGTGCCAGAGTAAAAGGCCAAGCGATGCCTACACTGGGAGATGGTAATGTGCATAGAGTTCCCTCCTAGGCTATGCAAGCTACTGCAGGGTTGTGGGTGTGTCTGCTTAGTTCGGCCTGGCAGGGTGAACCCAGAACGCGAACATGGAGCCCGGGAAAGCAAGTCCCAAGAGGCACCAGCTCTCCCGCGGCTCTTCTTCCCTGCCGCGACAGAGCGAACACCCAAAGCCTTTCTTAGGAAGCAGCAGCGAAGTTCGGATCGTGGCAAGCTGAAAACCTCTTCGAAAGCATAGCAGTCGCTGGGAAATCAGAGTCGGTTCTGAGGGCTGCTGTTGCTGCTTGCCTTAGCCTAGTATTCCCAGCAGGATGGGAGAAACCCACATAGAGCGAAACACTCTTTGCCCTGGCATCCCGTCTGGGAAAGCACAGCATTCTTTGGGAACTCAGAGTCCAGTCTGAGCGCTGCTACTGTTTGCCTGAGCTGGTCTGGCCTAGACCGAGATTCCGCCTGAGCGCCAGAGTAAAAGGACAAGTGATGTCTACACTGGGAGATGGTAGTGTGCATAGAGTGCCATCCTAGGCTATGCACGCGACTGCAGGGTTGTGGCTGTGTCTGCTTAGTTCGGCCTGGCAGGGTGAACCTAGGACGCGAACATGGAGCCCGGGAAAGCAAGGCCCAAGAGGCACCAGCTCTCCCGCAGCTCTTCTTCCCTGACGCGACTGAAGCCTTGCCGAGAAAGCAGCGGCGAAGTGCTGTTCGCTCCAAGCCAAAGCCTCTGTGCAAGCACAGCATTCGCTGAGAAATGTTCTGTGGGCTGCTGCTGCTTGCCTGAGCCCAGTCTCGCGGTGGGAGAAACCCGCAGAGAGCGAAAGCCTCATGGCCTGGGCATCTCCCCTGGGAAAGCACAGCGTTCCTTGGGAAATCAGAGTTGGGTTTGGGGATGCTGCTGCTGTAAGCCTGAGCTAGTCTCCGCAGCTTAGTTGAAGATACCCGCATGGAGCGAAATACCCTTTGCCCTAGCATCCCCTCTGCCTGAGAGAGAAGCCAAGTGTGGGGAAGTCGCTGCATGCCGACCCCGGAGAAGAGAAGGAGCCGTTGGCCTTGGGTTTGGGAAGCAGGATAGCCTGCCGTGGCACAAACAGCAGGCCGGTGGCAAGACAATGTCACTCGCTCCTTGTGTGGAGGGATCGAAGCCTGGATGCTAAGCAGACATGAGGGGACGACTAGGGCCGAGGTGCGTGCACCACTCCGAGGAAGGAGTCTGGGCAGAAGGCAGGCCTGTCCTGTGCCTCTGTTCCCAAGGGGACAGCATCTCCTTGGCCACCTGTCCCAAGGGCAGACTTGGGCTTGCCACCAGGTGCCATACCCGGAACTCGCAGAACAACCCCATGGAGAAACGGTCAGTCAGATGACATCTTCCACCAAGAAGTGGCAGCGATGTGAGTGGCAGGGAGTGTGCCGGTGAAAGAGTGGAGACAGTCCCCCACAGTTCCCCATCCCAGTGCACGGGCCGTGGGCAGGGATCCTGTGGCCTCCCCTCCTCTGTGGTCAAGGCACTGGCCTAGATCCCGAGTCTACCTGAGCGCCAGAGCAAAAGGCAAAGACTTACCTAGGACAAGAGATGGTAATAGGCATAGAGTGCCATGCTAGGCCACGCACGCTGCTGCAGGATTGTAACTGTGTCTGCTTAGTTCCGGCATAGCAAGGTGAACCCCGAGAGTGAACTTGGAGCCCGGGAAAGCAATTCCAAGAGGCACCAGCTCTCCCGCGGCTCTTCTTCCCTGCCGCGACAGAACGAACACCCAAAGCCTATCTTAGGAAGCAGCAGCGAAGTTCTCAATCGTGCCAAGCTGAAAACCCCTTCGAAAGCATAGCAGTCACTGGGAAAACAGAGTCAGTTCTGAGGGCTGCTGTTCCTGCTTGCCTTAGCCTAGTATTCCCAGCAGGATGGGAGAAACCCGCATAGTGCGAAAGCCTCTTTGCCCTGGCATCCCCTCTGGGAAAGCACAGCAATCTTTGGCAAATCAGAGTCCGGTCTGAGGCATGCTCCTGTTGCCTGAGCTGGTCTCCTCAGCACGGTGTAATAAACCCACATGGAGCAAAATCCTCTATGCCTGGGCATCCCCTCTGCCTGAGAGAGAAGCGCGGTTGCGCCTGTGGAAAGAGCCTTAAGGAAACGGACACGTGTTTCAGTGCCGTCCCCAGGAGCATGTCTGTGGAAGGTGCAACACGCTGCCCGGGGACAACAGGAGCCATTGGCCTTCTGGTCTCGAAACGGTTGCGAAGCAGGAGAGCCGGCAATAAAGTATCACCCACTCCCAGTGCAGAGAGACAGAAGCCTGGTTGCTAAGGAGACAGGAGGGCATGAGTAGGGCAGGGCGCATGCTCCACTCTTAGGAAGGGGTCTGGGCCGAAAGTATGCCTGTCCTGAACCTCTGGGCCTAAGGAGACAGCAGCTCCTTGGCCACCTGTCCCTGGGGCAGACATGCGCTAGCCACCAGGCGCCTACGCTGAACTCGCAGAAACAGCTCCCTGAGATAACGGTGAGTTAGATGCTGTCTTCCTCCAGGATGTGGAAGCTTGGAAGAGGTACGGAGTTTCAGAAGAAGGAGTGGGGACAGTCCCCCAAAGCTCCCTATTCAGTGCACGGGCCGTGGGCAGGGATCTTGTCACCTCTCCTTTCCTGTGGGGAAAGCACTGGCCTAGTCCAAGAATCCACGTGAGTGCCAGAGTAAAAGGCCAAGCGATGCCTACACTGGGAGATGGTAATGTGCATAGAGTTCCCTCCTAGGCTATGCAAGCTACTGCAGGGTTGTGGGTGTGTCTGCTTAGTTCGGCCTGGCAGGGTGAACCCAGAACGCGAACATGGAGCCCGGGAAAGCAAGTCCCAAGAGGCACCAGCTCTCCCGCGGCTCTTCTTCCCTGCCGCAACAGAGCGAACACCCAAAGCCTTTCTTAGGAAGCAGCAGCGAAGTTCGGATCGTGGCAAGCTGAAAACCTCTTCGAAAGCATAGCAGTCGCTGGGAAATCAGAGTCGGTTCTGAGGGCTGCTGTTGCTGCTTGCCTTAGCCTAGTATTCCCAGCAGGATGGGAGAAACCCACATAGAGCGAAACACTCTTTGCCCTGGCATCCCGTCTGGGAAAGCACAGCATTCTTTGGGAACTCAGAGTCCAGTCTGAGCGCTGCTACTGTTTGCCTGAGCTGGTCTGGCCTAGACCGAGATTCCGCCTGAGCGCCAGAGTAAAAGGACAAGTGATGTCTACACTGGGAGATGGTAGTGTGCATAGAGTGCCATCCTAGGCTATGCACGCTACTGCAGGGTTGTGGCTGTGTCTGCTTAGTTCGTCCTGGCAGGGTGAACTTAGGACGCGAACATGGAGCCCGGGAAAGCAAGGCCCAAGAGGCACCAGCTCTCCCGCAGCTCTTCTTCCCTGACGCGACTGAAGCCTTGCCGAGAAAGCAGCGGCGAAGTGCTGTTCGCTCCAAGCCAAAGCCTCTGTGCAAGCACAGCATTCGCTGAGAAATGTTCTGTGGGCTGCTGCTGCTTGCCTGAGCCCAGTCTCGCGGTGGGAGAAACCCGCAGAGAGCGAAAGCCTCATGGCCTGGGCATCTCCCCTGGGAAAGCACAGCGTTCCTTGGGAAATCAGAGTTGGGTTTGGGGATGCTGCTGCTGTAAGCCTGAGCTAGTCTCCGCAGCTTAGTTGAAGATACCCGCATGGAGCGAAATACCCTTTGCCCTAGCATCCCCTCTGCCTGAGAGAGAAGCCAAGTGTGGGGAAGTCGCTGCATGCCGACCCCGGAGAAGAGAAGGAGCCGTTGGCCTTGGGTTTGGGAAGCAGGATAGCCTGCCGTGGCACAAACAGTAGGCCGGTGGCAAGACAATGTCACTCGCTCCTTGTGTGGAGAGATGGAAGCCTGGATGCTAAGCAGACATGAGGGGACGACTAGGGCCGAGGTGCGTGCACCACTCCGAGGAAGGAGTCTGGGCAGAAGGCAGGCCTGTCCTGTGCCTCTGTTCCCAAGGGGACAGCATCTCCTTGGCCACCTGTCCCAAGGGCAGACTTGGGCTTGCCACCAGGTGCCATACCCGGAACTCGCAGAAACAACCCCATGGAGAAAAGGTCAGTCAGATGACGTCTTCCACCAAGAAGTGGCAGCGATGTGAGTGGCAGGGAGTGTGCCGGTGAAAGAGTGGAGACAGTCCCCCACAGTTCCCCATCCCAGTGCACGGGCCGTGGGCAGGGATCCTGTGGCCTCCCCTCCTCTGTGGTCAAGGCACTGGCCTAGATCCCGAGTCTACCTCAGCGCCAGAGCAAAAGGCAAAGACTTACCTAGGACAAGAGATGGTAATAGGCATAGAGTGCCATGCTAGGCCACGCACGCTGCTGCAGGGTTGTGACTGTGTCTGCTTAGTTCCGGCATAGCAAGGTGAACCCCGAGAGTGAACTTGGAGCCCGGGAAAGCAATTCCAAGAGGCACCAGCTCTCCCGCGGCTCTTCTTCCCTGCCACGACAGAACGAACACCCAAAGCCTATCTTAGGAAGCAGCAGCGAAGTTCTCAATCGTGCCAAGCTGAAAACCCCTTCGAAAGCATAGCAGTCACTGGGAAAACAGATTCAGTTCTGAGGGCTGCTGTTCCTGCTTGCCTTAGCCTAGTATTCCCAGCAGGATGGGAGAAATCCGCATAGAGCGAAAGCCTCTTTGCCCTGGCATCCCCTCTGGGAAAGCACAGCAATCTTTGGCAAATCAGAGTCCGGTCTGAGGCATGCTCCTGTTGCCTGAGCTGGTCTCCTCAGCACGGTGTAATAAACCCACATGGAGCAAAATCCTCTATGCCTGGGCATCCCCTCTGCCTGAGAGAGAAGCGCGGTTGCGCCTGTGGAAAGAGCCTTAAGGAAACGGACACGTGTTTCAGTGCCGTCCCCAGGAGCATGTCTGTGGATTGTGCAACACGCTGCCCGGGGACAACAGGAGCCATTGGCCTTCTGGTCTCGAAACGGTTGCGAAGCAGGAGAGCCGGCAATAAAGTATCACCCACTCCCAGTGCAGAGAGACAGAAGCCTGGTTGCTAAGGAGACAGGAGGGCACGAGTAGGGCAGGGCGCATGCTCCACTCTTAGGAAGGGGTCTGGGCCGAAAGTATGCCTGTCCTGAACCTCTGGGCCTAAGGAGACAGCAGCTCCTTGGCCACCTGTCCCTGGGGCAGACATGCGCTAGCCACCAGGCGCCTACGCTGAACTCGCAGAAACAGCTCCCTGAGATAACGGTGAGTTAGATGCTGTCTTCCTCCAGGATGTGGAAGCTTGGAAGAGGTACGGAGTTTCAGAAGAAGGAGTGGGGACAGTCCCCCAAAGCTCCCTATTCAGTGCACGGGCCGTGGGCAGGGATCTTGTCACCTCTCCTTTCCTGTGGGGAAAGCACTGGCCTAGTCCAAGAATCCACGTGAGTGCCAGAGTAAAAGGCCAAGCGATGCCTACACTGGGAGATGGTAATGTGCATAGAGTTCCCTCCTAGGCTATGCAAGCTACTGCAGGGTTGTGGGTGTGTCTGCTTAGTTCGGCCTGGCAGGGTGAACCCAGAACGCGAACATGGAGCCCGGGAAAGCAAGTCCCAAGAGGCACCAGCTCTCCCGCGGCTCTTCTTCCCTGCCGCGACAGAGCGAACACCCAAAGCCTTTCTTAGGAAGCAGCAGCGAAGTTCGGATCGTGGCAAGCTGAAAACCTCTTCGAAAGCATAGCAGTCGCTGGGAAATCAGAGTCGGTTCTGAGGGCTGCTGTTGCTGCTTGCCTTAGCCTAGTATTCCCAGCAGGATGGGAGAAACCCACATAGAGCGAAACACTCTTTGCCCTGGCATCCCGTCTGGGAAAGCACAGCATTCTTTGGGAACTCAGAGTCCAGTCTGAGCGCTGCTACTGTTTGCCTGAGCTGGTCTGGCCTAGACCGAGATTCCGCCTGAGCGCCAGAGTAAAAGGACAAGTGATGTCTACACTGGGAGATGGTAGTGTGCATAGAGTGCCATCCTAGGCTATGCACGCGACTGCAGGGTTGTGGCTGTGTCTGCTTAGTTCGGCCTGGCAGGGTGAACCTAGGACGCGAACATGGAGCCCGGGAAAGCAAGGCCCAAGAGGCACCAGCTCTCCCGCAGCTCTTCTTCCCTGACGCGACTGAAGCCTTGCCGAGAAAGCAGCGGCGAAGTGCTGTTCGCTCCAAGCCAAAGCCTCTGTGCAAGCACAGCATTCGCTGAGAAATGTTCTGTGGGCTGCTGCTGCTTGCCTGAGCCCAGTCTCGCGGTGGGAGAAACCCGCAGAGAGCGAAAGCCTCATGGCCTGGGCATCTCCCCTGGGAAAGCACAGCGTTCCTTGGGAAATCAGAGTTGGGTTTGGGGATGCTGCTGCTGTAAGCCTGAGCTAGTCTCCGCAGCTTAGTTGAAGATACCCGCATGGAGCGAAATACCCTTTGCCCTAGCATCCCCTCTGCCTGAGAGAGAAGCCAAGTGTGGGGAAGTCGCTGCATGCCGACCCCGGAGAAGAGAAGGAGCCGTTGGCCTTGGGTTTGGGAAGCAGGATAGCCTGCCGTGGCACAAACAGTAGGCCGGTGGCAAGACAATGTCACTCGCTCCTTGTGTGGAGAGATGGAAGCCTGGATGCTAAGCAGACATGAGGGGACGACTAGGGCCGAGGTGCGTGCACCACTCCGAGGAAGGAGTCTGGGCAGAAGGCAGGCCTGTCCTGTGCCTCTGTTCCCAAGGGGACAGCATCTCCTTGGCCACCTGTCCCAAGGGCAGACTTGGGCTTGCCACCAGGTGCCATACCCGGAACTCGCAGAAACAACCCCATGGAGAAAAGGTCAGTCAGATGACGTCTTCCACCAAGAAGTGGCAGCGATGTGAGTGGCAGGGAGTGTGCCGGTGAAAGAGTGGAGACAGTCCCCCACAGTTCCCCATCCCAGTGCACGGGCCGTGGGCAGGGATCCTGTGGCCTCCCCTCCTCTGTGGTCAAGGCACTGGCCTAGATCCCGAGTCTACCTCAGCGCCAGAGCAAAAGGCAAAGACTTACCTAGGACAAGAGATGGTAATAGGCATAGAGTGCCATGCTAGGCCACGCACGCTGCTGCAGGGTTGTGACTGTGTCTGCTTAGTTCCGGCATAGCAAGGTGAACCCCGAGAGTGAACTTGGAGCCCGGGAAAGCAATTCCAAGAGGCACCAGCTCTCCCGCGGCTCTTCTTCCCTGCCACGACAGAACGAACACCCAAAGCCTATCTTAGGAAGCAGCAGCGAAGTTCTCAATCGTGCCAAGCTGAAAACCCCTTCGAAAGCATAGCAGTCACTGGGAAAACAGATTCAGTTCTGAGGGCTGCTGTTCCTGCTTGCCTTAGCCTAGTATTCCCAGCAGGATGGGAGAAATCCGCATAGAGCGAAAGCCTCTTTGCCCTGGCATCCCCTCTGGGAAAGCACAGCAATCTTTGGCAAATCAGAGTCCGGTCTGAGGCATGCTCCTGTTGCCTGAGCTGGTCTCCTCAGCACGGTGTAATAAACCCACATGGAGCAAAATCCTCTATGCCTGGGCATCCCCTCTGCCTGAGAGAGAAGCGCGGTTGCGCCTGTGGAAAGAGCCTTAAGGAAACGGACACGTGTTTCAGTGCCGTCCCCAGGAGCATGTCTGTGGATTGTGCAACACGCTGCCCGGGGACAACAGGAGCCATTGGCCTTCTGGTCTCGAAACGGTTGCGAAGCAGGAGAGCCGGCAATAAAGTATCACCCACTCCCAGTGCAGAGAGACAGAAGCCTGGTTGCTAAGGAGACAGGAGGGCACGAGTAGGGCAGGGCGCATGCTCCACTCTTAGGAAGGGGTCTGGGCCGAAAGTATGCCTGTCCTGAACCTCTGGGCCTAAGGAGACAGCAGCTCCTTGGCCACCTGTCCCTGGGGCAGACATGCGCTAGCCACCAGGCGCCTACGCTGAACTCGCAGAAACAGCTCCCTGAGATAACGGTGAGTTAGATGCTGTCTTCCTCCAGGATGTGGAAGCTTGGAAGAGGTACGGAGTTTCAGAAGAAGGAGTGGGGACAGTCCCCCAAAGCTCCCTATTCAGTGCACGGGCCGTGGGCAGGGATCTTGTCACCTCTCCTTTCCTGTGGGGAAAGCACTGGCCTAGTCCAAGAATCCACGTGAGTGCCAGAGTAAAAGGCCAAGCGATGCCTACACTGGGAGATGGTAATGTGCATAGAGTTCCCTCCTAGGCTATGCAAGCTACTGCAGGGTTGTGGGTGTGTCTGCTTAGTTCGGCCTGGCAGGGTGAACCCAGAACGCGAACATGGAGCCCGGGAAAGCAAGTCCCAAGAGGCACCAGCTCTCCCGCGGCTCTTCTTCCCTGCCGCGACAGAGCGAACACCCAAAGCCTTTCTTAGGAAGCAGCAGCGAAGTTCGGATCGTGGCAAGCTGAAAACCTCTTCGAAAGCATAGCAGTCGCTGGGAAATCAGAGTCGGTTCTGAGGGCTGCTGTTGCTGCTTGCCTTAGCCTAGTATTCCCAGCAGGATGGGAGAAACCCACATAGAGCGAAACACTCTTTGCCCTGGCATCCCGTCTGGGAAAGCACAGCATTCTTTGGGAACTCAGAGTCCAGTCTGAGCGCTGCTACTGTTTGCCTGAGCTGGTCTGGCCTAGACCGAGATTCCGCCTGAGCGCCAGAGTAAAAGGACAAGTGATGTCTACACTGGGAGATGGTAGTGTGCATAGAGTGCCATCCTAGGCTATGCACGCGACTGCAGGGTTGTGGCTGTGTCTGCTTAGTTCGGCCTGGCAGGGTGAACCTAGGACGCGAACATGGAGCCCGGGAAAGCAAGGCCCAAGAGGCACCAGCTCTCCCGCAGCTCTTCTTCCCTGACGCGACTGAAGCCTTGCCGAGAAAGCAGCGGCGAAGTGCTGTTCGCTCCAAGCCAAAGCCTCTGTGCAAGCACAGCATTCGCTGAGAAATGTTCTGTGGGCTGCTGCTGCTTGCCTGAGCCCAGTCTCGCGGTGGGAGAAACCCGCAGAGAGCGAAAGCCTCATGGCCTGGGCATCTCCCCTGGGAAAGCACAGCGTTCCTTGGGAAATCAGAGTTGGGTTTGGGGATGCTGCTGCTGTAAGCCTGAGCTAGTCTCCGCAGCTTAGTTGAAGATACCCGCATGGAGCGAAATACCCTTTGCCCTAGCATCCCCTCTGCCTGAGAGAGAAGCCAAGTGTGGGGAAGTCGCTGCATGCCGACCCCGGAGAAGAGAAGGAGCCGTTGGCCTTGGGTTTGGGAAGCAGGATAGCCTGCCGTGGCACAAACAGCAGGCCGGTGGCAAGACAATGTCACTCGCTCCTTGTGTGGAGGGATCGAAGCCTGGATGCTAAGCAGACATGAGGGGACGACTAGGGCCGAGGTGCGTGCACCACTCCGAGGAAGGAGTCTGGGCAGAAGGCAGGCCTGTCCTGTGCCTCTGTTCCCAAGGGGACAGCATCTCCTTGGCCACCTGTCCCAAGGGCAGACTTGGGCTTGCCACCAGGTGCCATACCCGGAACTCGCAGAACAACCCCATGGAGAAACGGTCAGTCAGATGACATCTTCCACCAAGAAGTGGCAGCGATGTGAGTGGCAGGGAGTGTGCCGGTGAAAGAGTGGAGACAGTCCCCCACAGTTCCCCATCCCAGTGCACGGGCCGTGGGCAGGGATCCTGTGGCCTCCCCTCCTCTGTGGTCAAGGCACTGGCCTAGATCCCGAGTCTACCTGAGCGCCAGAGCAAAAGGCAAAGACTTACCTAGGACAAGAGATGGTAATAGGCATAGAGTGCCATGCTAGGCCACGCACGCTGCTGCAGGATTGTAACTGTGTCTGCTTAGTTCCGGCATAGCAAGGTGAACCCCGAGAGTGAACTTGGAGCCCGGGAAAGCAATTCCAAGAGGCACCAGCTCTCCCGCGGCTCTTCTTCCCTGCCGCGACAGAACGAACACCCAAAGCCTATCTTAGGAAGCAGCAGCGAAGTTCTCAATCGTGCCAAGCTGAAAACCCCTTCGAAAGCATAGCAGTCACTGGGAAAACAGATTCAGTTCTGAGGGCTGCTGTTCCTGCTTGCCTTAGCCTAGTATTCCCAGCAGGATGGGAGAAACCCGCATAGTGCGAAAGCCTCTTTGCCCTGGCATCCCCTCTGGGAAAGCACAGCAATCTTTGGCAAATCAGAGTCCGGTCTGAGGCATGCTCCTGTTGCCTGAGCTGGTCTCCTCAGCACGGTGTAATAAACCCACATGGAGCAAAATCCTCTATGCCTGGGCATCCCCTCTGCCTGAGAGAGAAGCGCGGTTGCGCCTGTGGAAAGAGCCTTAAGGAAACGGACACGTGTTTCAGTGCCGTCCCCAGGAGCATGTCTGTGGAAGGTGCAACACGCTGCCCGGGGACAACAGGAGCCATTGGCCTTCTGGTCTCGAAACGGTTGCGAAGCAGGAGAGCCGGCAATAAAGTATCACCCACTCCCAGTGCAGAGAGACAGAAGCCTGGTTGCTAAGGAGACAGGAGGGCATGAGTAGGGCAGGGCGCATGCTCCACTCTTAGGAAGGGGTCTGGGCCGAAAGTATGCCTGTCCTGAACCTCTGGGCCTAAGGAGACAGCAGCTCCTTGGCCACCTGTCCCTGGGGCAGACATGCGCTAGCCACCAGGCGCCTACGCTGAACTCGCAGAAACAGCTCCCTGAGATAACGGTGAGTTAGATGCTGTCTTCCTCCAGGATGTGGAAGCTTGGAAGAGGTACGGAGTTTCAGAAGAAGGAGTGGGGACAGTCCCCCAAAGCTCCCTATTCAGTGCACGGGCCGTGGGCAGGGATCTTGTCACCTCTCCTTTCCTGTGGGGAAAGCACTGGCCTAGTCCAAGAATCCACGTGAGTGCCAGAGTAAAAGGCCAAGCGATGCCTACACTGGGAGATGGTAATGTGCATAGAGTTCCCTCCTAGGCTATGCAAGCTACTGCAGGGTTGTGGGTGTGTCTGCTTAGTTCGGCCTGGCAGGGTGAACCCAGAACGCGAACATGGAGCCCGGGAAAGCAAGTCCCAAGAGGCACCAGCTCTCCCGCGGCTCTTCTTCCCTGCCGCAACAGAGCGAACACCCAAAGCCTTTCTTAGGAAGCAGCAGCGAAGTTCGGATCGTGGCAAGCTGAAAACCTCTTCGAAAGCATAGCAGTCGCTGGGAAATCAGAGTCGGTTCTGAGGGCTGCTGTTGCTGCTTGCCTTAGCCTAGTATTCCCAGCAGGATGGGAGAAACCCACATAGAGCGAAACACTCTTTGCCCTGGCATCCCGTCTGGGAAAGCACAGCATTCTTTGGGAACTCAGAGTCCAGTCTGAGCGCTGCTACTGTTTGCCTGAGCTGGTCTGGCCTAGACCGAGATTCCGCCTGAGCGCCAGAGTAAAAGGACAAGTGATTTCTACACTGGGAGATGGTAGTGTGCATAGAGTGCCATCCTAGGCTATGCACGCTACTGCAGGGTTGTGGCTGTGTCTGCTTAGTTCAGCCTGGCAGGGTGAACCTAGGACGCGAACATGGAGCCCGGGAAAGCAAGGCCCAAGAGGCACCAGCTCTCCCGCAGCTCTTCTTCCCTGACGCGACTGAAGCCTTGCCGAGAAAGCAGCGGCGAAGTGCTGTTCGCTCCAAGCCAAAGCCTCTGTGCAAGCACAGCATTCGCTGAGAAATGTTCTGTGGGCTGCTGCTGCTTGCCTGAGCCCAGTCTCGCGGTGGGAGAAACCCGCAGAGAGCGAAAGCCTCATGGCCTGGGCATCTCCCCTGGGAAAGCACAGCGTTCCTTGGGAAATCAGAGTTGGGTTTGGGGATGCTGCTGCTGTAAGCCTGAGCTAGTCTCCGCAGCTTAGTTGAAGATACCCGCATGGAGCGAAATACCCTTTGCCCTAGCATCCCCTCTGCCTGAGAGAGAAGCCAAGTGTGGGGAAGTCGCTGCATGCCGACCCCGGAGAAGAGAAGGAGCCGTTGGCCTTGGGTTTGGGAAGCAGGATAGCCTGCCGTGGCACAAACAGCAGGCCGGTGGCAAGACAATGTCACTCGCTCCTTGTGTGGAGAGATGGAAGCCTGGATGCTAAGCAGACATGAGGGGACGACTAGGGCCGAGGTGCGTGCACCACTCCGAGGAAGGAGTCTGGGCAGAAGGCAGGCCTGTCCTGTGCCTCTGTTCCCAAGGGGACAGCATCTCCTTGGCCACCTGTCCCAAGGGCAGACTTGGGCTTGCCACCAGGTGCCATACCCGGAACTCGCAGAAACAACCCCATGGAGAAACGGTCAGTCAGATGACGTCTTCCACCAAGAAGTGGCAGCGATGTGAGTGGCAGGGAGTGTGCTGGTGAAAGAGTGGAGACAGTCCCCCACAGTTCCCCATCCCAGTGCACGGGCCGTGGGCAGGGATCCTGTGGCCTCCCCTCCTCTGTGGTCAAGGCACTGGCCTAGATCCCGAGTCTACCTCAGCGCCAGAGCAAAAGGCAAAGACTTACCTAGGACAAGAGATGGTAATAGGCATAGAGTGCCATGCTAGGCCATGCACGCTGCTGCAGGGTTGTGACTGTGTCTGCTTAGTTCCGGCATAGCAAGGTGAACCCCGAGAGTGAACTTGGAGCCCGGGAAAGCAATTCCAAGAGGCACCAGCTCTCCCGCGGCTCTTCTTCCCTGCCACGACAGAACGAACACCCAAAGCCTATCTTAGGAAGCAGCAGCGAAGTTCTCAATCGTGCCAAGCTGAAAACCCCTTCGAAAGCATAGCAGTCACTGGGAAAACAGATTCAGTTCTGAGGGCTGCTGTTCCTGCTTGCCTTAGCCTAGTATTCCCAGCAGGATGGGAGAAACCCGCATAGAGCGAAAGCCTCTTTGCCCTGGCATCCCCTCTGGGAAAGCACAGCAATCTTTGGCAAATCAGAGTCCGGTCTGAGGCATGCTCCTGTTGCCTGAGCTGGTCTCCTCAGCACGGTGTAATAAACCCACATGGAGCAAAATCCTCTATGCCTGGGCATCCCCTCTGCCTGAGAGAGAAGCGCGGTTGCGCCTGTGGAAAGAGCCTTAAGGAAACGGACACGTGTTTCAGTGCCGTCCCCAGGAGCATGTCTGTGGAAGGTGCAACACGCTGCCCGGGGACAACAGGAGCCATTGGCCTTCTGGTCTCGAAACGGTTGCGAAGCAGGAGAGCCGGCAATAAAGTATCACCCACTCCCAGTGCAGAGAGACAGAAGCCTGGTTGCTAAGGAGACAGGAGGGCATGAGTAGGGCAGGGCGCATGCTCCACTCTTAGGAAGGGGTCTGGGCCGAAAGTATGCCTGTCCTGAACCTCTGGGCCTAAGGAGACAGCAGCTCCTTGGCCACCTGTCCCTGGGGCAGACATGCGCTAGCCACCAGGCGCCTACGCTGAACTCGCAGAAACAGCTCCCTGAGATAACGGTGAGTTAGATGCTGTCTTCCTCCAGGATGTGGAAGCTTGGAAGAGGTACGGAGTTTCAGAAGAAGGAGTGGGGACAGTCCCCCAAAGCTCCCTATTCAGTGCACGGGCCGTGGGCAGGGATCTTGTCACCTCTCCTTTCCTGTGGGGAAAGCACTGGCCTAGTCCAAGAATCCACGTGAGTGCCAGAGTAAAAGGCCAAGCGATGCCTACACTGGGAGATGGTAATGTGCATAGAGTTCCCTCCTAGGCTATGCAAGCTACTGCAGGGTTGTGGGTGTGTCTGCTTAGTTCGGCCTGGCAGGGTGAACCCAGAACGCGAACATGGAGCCCGGGAAAGCAAGTCCCAAGAGGCACCAGCTCTCCCGCGGCTCTTCTTCCCTGCCGCGACAGAGCGAACACCCAAAGCCTTTCTTAGGAAGCAGCAGCAAAGTTCGGATCGTGGCAAGCTGAAAACCTCTTCGAAAGCATAGCAGTCGCTGGGAAATCAGAGTCGGTTCTGAGGGCTGCTGTTGCTGCTTGCCTTAGCCTAGTATTCCCAGCAGGATGGGAGAAACCCACATAGAGCGAAACACTCTTTGCCCTGGCATCCCGTCTGGGAAAGCACAGCATTCTTTGGGAACTCAGAGTCCAGTCTGAGCGCTGCTACTGTTTGCCTGAGCTGGTCTGGCCTAGACCGAGATTCCGCCTGAGCGCCAGAGTAAAAGGACAAGTGATGTCTACACTGGGAGATGGTAGTGTGCATAGAGTGCCATCCTAGGCTATGCACGCGACTGCAGGGTTGTGGCTGTGTCTGCTTAGTTCGGCCTGGCAGGGTGAACCTAGGACGCGAACATGGAGCCCGGGAAAGCAAGGCCCAAGAGGCACCAGCTCTCCCGCAGCTCTTCTTCCCTGACGCGACTGAAGCCTTGCCGAGAAAGCAGCGGCGAAGTGCTGTTCGCTCCAAGCCAAAGCCTCTGTGCAAGCACAGCATTCACTGAGAAATGTTCTGTGGGCTGCTGCTGCTTGCCTGAGCCCAGTCTCGCGGTGGGAGAAACCCGCAGAGAGCGAAAGCCTCATGGCCTGGGCATCTCCCCTGGGAAAGCACAGCGTTCCTTGGGAAATCAGAGTTGGGTTTGGGGATGCTGCTGCTGTAAGCCTGAGCTAGTCTCCGCAGCTTAGTTGAAGATACCCGCATGGAGCGAAATACCCTTTGCCCTAGCATCCCCTCTGCCTGAGAGAGAAGCCAAGTGTGGGGAAGTCGCTGCATGCCGACCCCGGAGAAGAGAAGGAGCCGTTGGCCTTGGGTTTGGGAAGCAGGATAGCCTGCCGTGGCACAAACAGCAGGCCGGTGGCAAGACAATGTCACTCGCTCCTTGTGTGGAGAGATGGAAGCCTGGATGCTAAGCAGACATGAGGGGACGACTAGGGCCGAGGTGCGTGCACCACTCCGAGGAAGGAGTCTGGGCAGAAGGCAGGCCTGTCCTGTGCCTCTGTTCCCAAGGGGACAGCATCTCCTTGGCCACCTGTCCCAAGGGCAGACTTGGGCTTGCCACCAGGTGCCATACCCGGAACTCGCAGAAACAACCCCATGGAGAAATGGTCAGTCCGATGACGTCTTCCACCAAGAAGTGGCAGCGATGTGAGTGGCAGGGAGTGTGCCGGTGAAAGAGTCGAGAGAGTCCCCCACAGTTCCCCATCCCAGTGCACGGGCCGTGGGCAGGGATCCTGTGGCCTCCCCTCCTCTGTGGTCAAGGCACTGGCCTAGATCCCGAGTCTACCTGAGCGCCAGAGCAAAAGGCAAAGACTTACCTAGGACAAGAGATGGTAATAGGCATAGAGTGCCATGCTAGGCCACGCACGCTGCTGCAGGGTTGTGACTGTGTCTGCTTAGTTCCGGCATAGCAAGGTGAACCCCGAGAGTGAACTTGGAGCCCGGGAAAGCAATTCCAAGAGGCACCAGCTCTCCCGCGGCTCTTCTTCCCTGCCGCGACAGAACGAACACCCAAAGCCTATCTTAGGAAGCAGCAGCGAAGTTCTCAATCGTGCCAAGCTGAAAACCCCTTCGAAAGCATAGCAGTCACTGGGAAAACAGATTCAGTTCTGAGGGCTGCTGTTCCTGCTTGCCTTAGCCTAGTATTCCCAGCAGGATGGGAGAAACCCGCATAGAGCGAAAGCGTCTTTGCCCTGGCATCCCCTCTGGGAAAGCACAGCAATCTTTGGCAAATCAGAGTCCGGTCTGAGGCATGCTCCTGTTGCCTGAGCTGGTCTCCTCAGCACGGTGTAATAAACCCACATGGAGCAAAATCCTCTATGCCTGGGCATCCCCTCTGCCTGAGAGAGAAGCGCGGTTGCGCCTGTGGAAAGAGCCTTAAGGAAACGGACACGTGTTTCAGTGCCGTCCCCAGGAGCATGTCTGTGGATTGTGCAACACGCTGCCCGGGGACAACAGGAGCCATTGGCCTTCTGGTCTCGAAACGGTTGCGAAGCAGGAGAGCCGGCAATAAAGTATCACCCACTCCCAGTGCAGAGAGACAGAAGCCTGGTTGCTAAGGAGACAGGAGGGCATGAGTAGGGCAGGGCGCATGCTCCACTCTTAGGAAGGGGTCTGGGCCGAAAGTATGCCTGTCCTGAACCTCTGGGCCTAAGGAGACAGCAGCTCCTTGGCCACCTGTCCCTGGGGCAGACATGCGCTAGCCACCAGGCGCCTACGCTGAACTCGCAGAAACAGCTCCCTGAGATAACGGTGAGTTAGATGCTGTCTTCCTCCAGGATGTGGAAGCTTGGAAGAGGTACGGAGTTTCAGAAGAAGGAGTGGGGACAGTCCCCCAAAGCTCCCTATTCAGTGCACGGGCCGTGGGCAGGGATCTTGTCACCTCTCCTTTCCTGTGGGGAAAGCACTGGCCTAGTCCAAGAATCCACGTGAGTGCCAGAGTAAAAGGCCAAGCGATGCCTACACTGGGAGATGGTAATGTGCATAGAGTTCCCTCCTAGGCTATGCAAGCTACTGCAGGGTTGTGGGTGTGTCTGCTTAGTTCGGCCTGGCAGGGTGAACCCAGAACGCGAACATGGAGCCCGGGAAAGCAAGTCCCAAGAGGCACCAGCTCTCCCGCGGCTCTTCTTCCCTGCCGCAACAGAGCGAACACCCAAAGCCTTTCTTAGGAAGCAGCAGCGAAGTTCGGATCGTGGCAAGCTGAAAACCTCTTCGAAAGCATAGCAGTCGCTGGGAAATCAGAGTCGGTTCTGAGGGCTGCTGTTGCTGCTAGCCTTAGCCTAGTATTCCCAGCAGGATGGGAGAAACCCACATAGAGCGAAACACTCTTTGCCCTGGCATCCCGTCTGGGAAAGCACAGCATTCTTTGGGAACTCAGAGTCCAGTCTGAGCGCTGCTACTGTTTGCCTGAGCTGGTCTGGCCTAGACCGAGATTCCGCCTGAGCGCCAGAGTAAAAGGACAAGTGATGTCTACACTGGGAGATGGTAGTGTGCATAGAGTGCCATCCTAGGCTATGCACGCTACTGCAGGGTTGTGGCTGTGTCTGCTTAGTTCGGCCTGGCAGGGTGAACCTAGGACGCGAACATGGAGCCCGGGAAAGCAAGGCCCAAGAGGCACCAGCTCTCCCGCAGCTCTTCTTCCCTGACGCGACTGAAGCCTTGCCGAGAAAGCAGCGGCGAAGTGCTGTTCGCTCCAAGCCAAAGCCTCTGTGCAAGCACAGCATTCGCTGAGAAATGTTCTGTGGGCTGCTGCTGCTTGCCTGAGCCCAGTCTCGCGGTGGGAGAAACCCGCAGAGAGCGAAAGCCTCATGGCCTGGGCATCTCCCCTGGGAAAGCACAGCGTTCCTTGGGAAATCAGAGTTGGGTTTGGGGATGCTGCTGCTGTAAGCCTGAGCTAGTCTCCGCAGCTTAGTTGAAGATACCCGCATGGAGCGAAATACCCTTTGCCCTAGCATCCCCTCTGCCTGAGAGAGAAGCCAAGTGTGGGGAAGTCGCTGCATGCCGACCCCGGAGAAGAGAAGGAGCCGTTGGCCTTGGGTTTGGGAAGCAGGATAGCCTGCCGTGGCACAAACAGCAGGCCGGTGGCAAGACAATGTCACTCGCTCCTTGTGTGGAGAGATGGAAGCCTGGATGCTAAGCAGACATGAGGGGACGACTAGGGCCGAGGTGCGTGCACCACTCCGAGGAAGGAGTCTGGGCAGAAGGCAGGCCTGTCCTGTGCCTCTGTTCCCAAGGGGACAGCATCTCCTTGGCCACCTGTCCCAAGGGCAGACTTGGGCTTGCCACCAGGTGCCATACCCGGAACTCGCAGAAACAACCCCATGGAGAAAAGGTCAGTCAGATGACGTCTTCCACCAAGAAGTGGCAGCGATGTGAGTGGCAGGGAGTGTGCCGGTGAAAGAGTGGAGACAGTCCCCCACAGTTCCCCATCCCAGTGCACGGGCCGTGGGCAGGGATCCTGTGGCCTCCCCTCCTCTGTGGTCAAGGCACTGGCCTAGATCCCGAGTCTACCTCAGCGCCAGAGCAAAAGGCAAAGACTTACCTAGGACAAGAGATGGTAATAGGCATAGAGTGCCATGCTAGGCCATGCACGCTGCTGCAGGGTTGTGACTGTGTCTGCTTAGTTCCGGCATAGCAAGGTGAACCCCGAGAGTGAACTTGGAGCCCGGGAAAGCAATTCCAAGAGGCACCAGCTCTCCCGCGGCTCTTCTTCCCTGCCACGACAGAACGAACACCCAAAGCCTATCTTAGGAAGCAGCAGCGAAGTTCTCAATCGTGCCAAGCTGAAAACCCCTTCGAAAGCATAGCAGTCACTGGGAAAACAGATTCAGTTCTGAGGGCTGCTGTTCCTGCTTGCCTTAGCCTAGTATTCCCAGCAGGATGGGAGAAACCCGCATAGAGCGAAAGCCTCTTTGCCCTGGCATCCCCTCTGGGAAAGCACAGCAATCTTTGGCAAATCAGAGTCCGGTCTGAGGCATGCTCCTGTTGCCTGAGCTGGTCTCCTCAGCACGGTGTAATAAACCCACATGGAGCAAAATCCTCTATGCCTGGGCATCCCCTCTGCCTGAGAGAGAAGCGCGGTTGCGCCTGTGGAAAGAGCCTTAAGGAAACGGACACGTGTTTCAGTGCCGTCCCCAGGAGCATGTCTGTGGATTGTGCAACACGCTGCCCGGGGACAACAGGAGCCATTGGCCTTCTGGTCTCGAAACGGTTGCGAAGCAGGAGAGCCGGCAATAAAGTATCACCCACTCCCAGTGCAGAGAGACAGAAGCCTGGTTGCTAAGGAGACAGGAGGGCATGAGTAGGGCAGGGCGCATGCTCCACTCTTAGGAAGGGGTCTGGGCCGAAAGTATGCCAGTCCTGAACCTCTGGGCCTAAGGAGACAGCAGCTCCTTGGCCACCTGTCCCTGGGGCAGACATGCGCTAGCCACCAGGCGCCTACGCTGAACTCGCAGAAACAGCTCCCTGAGATAACGGTGAGTTAGATGCTGTCTTCCTCCAGGATGTGGAAGCTTGGAAGAGGTACGGAGTTTCAGAAGAAGGAGTGGGGACAGTCCCCCAAAGCTCCCTATTCAGTGCACGGGCCGTGGGCAGGGATCTTGTCACCTCTCCTTTCCTGTGGGGAAAGCACTGGCCTAGTCCAAGAATCCACGTGAGTGCCAGAGTAAAAGGCCAAGCGATGCCTACACTGGGAGATGGTAATGTGCATAGAGTTCCCTCCTAGGCTATGCAAGCTACTGCAGGGTTGTGGGTGTGTCTGCTTAGTTCGGCCTGGCAGGGTGAACCCAGAACGCGAACATGGAGCCCGGGAAAGCAAGTCCCAAGAGGCACCAGCTCTCCCGCGGCTCTTCTTCCCTGCCGCGACAGAGCGAACACCCAAAGCCTTTCTTAGGAAGCAGCAGCGAAGTTCGGATCGTGGCAAGCTGAAAACCTCTTCGAAAGCATAGCAGTCGCTGGGAAATCAGAGTCGGTTCTGAGGGCTGCTGTTGCTGCTTGCCTTAGCCTAGTATTCCCAGCAGGATGGGAGAAACCCACATAGAGCGAAACACTCTTTGCCCTGGCATCCCGTCTGGGAAAGCACAGCATTCTTTGGGAACTCAGAGTCCAGTCTGAGCGCTGCTACTGTTTGCCTGAGCTGGTCTGGCCTAGACCGAGATTCCGCCTGAGCGCCAGAGTAAAAGGACAAGTGATGTCTACACTGGGAGATGGTAGTGTGCATAGAGTGCCATCCTAGGCTATGCACGCGACTGCAGGGTTGTGGCTGTGTCTGCTTAGTTCGGCCTGGCAGGGTGAACCTAGGACGCGAACATGGAGCCCGGGAAAGCAAGGCCCAAGAGGCACCAGCTCTCCCGCAGCTCTTCTTCCCTGACGCGACTGAAGCCTTGCCGAGAAAGCAGCGGCGAAGTGCTGTTCGCTCCAAGCCAAAGCCTCTGTGCAAGCACAGCATTCGCTGAGAAATGTTCTGTGGGCTGCTGCTGCTTGCCTGAGCCCAGTCTCGCGGTGGGAGAAACCCGCAGAGAGCGAAAGCCTCATGGCCTGGGCATCTCCCCTGGGAAAGCACAGCGTTCCTTGGGAAATCAGAGTTGGGTTTGGGGATGCTGCTGCTGTAAGCCTGAGCTAGTCTCCGCAGCTTAGTTGAAGATACCCGCATGGAGCGAAATACCCTTTGCCCTAGCATCCCCTCTGCCTGAGAGAGAAGCCAAGTGTGGGGAAGTCGCTGCATGCCGACCCCGGAGAAGAGAAGGAGCCGTTGGCCTTGGGTTTGGGAAGCAGGATAGCCTGCCGTGGCACAAACAGCAGGCCGGTGGCAAGACAATGTCACTCGCTCCTTGTGTGGAGGGATGGAAGCCTGGATGCTAAGCAGACATGAGGGGACGACTAGGGCCGAGGTGCGTGCACCACTCCGAGGAAGGAGTCTGGGCAGAAGGCAGGCCTGTCCTGTGCCTCTGTTCCCAAGGGGACAGCATCTCCTTGGCCACCTGTCCCAAGGGCAGACTTGGGCTTGCCACCAGGTGCCATACCCGGAACTCGCAGAACAACCCCATGGAGAAACGGTCAGTCAGATGACGTCTTCCACCAAGAAGTGGCAGCGATGTGAGTGGCAGGGAGTGTGCCGGTGAAAGAGTGGAGACAGTCCCCCACAGTTCCCCATCCCAGTGCACGGGCCGTGGGCAGGGATCCTGTGGCCTCCCCTCCTCTGTGGTCAAGGCACTGGCCTAGATCCCGAGTCTACCTCAGCGCCAGAGCAAAAGGCAAAGACTTACCTAGGACAAGAGATGGTAATAGGCATAGAGTGCCATGCTAGGCCACGCACGCTGCTGCAGGATTGTGACTGTGTCTGCTTAGTTCCGGCATAGCAAGGTGAACCCCGAGAGTGAACTTGGAGCCCGGGAAAGCAATTCCAAGAGGCACCAGCTCTCCCGCGGCTCTTCTTCCCTGCCGCGACAGAACGAACACCCAAAGCCTATCTTAGGAAGCAGCAGCGAAGTTCTCAATCGTGCCAAGCTGAAAACCCCTTCGAAAGCATAGCAGTCACTGGGAAAACAGATTCAGTTCTGAGGGCTGCTGTTCCTGCTTGCCTTAGCCTAGTATTCCCAGCAGGATGGGAGAAACCCGCATAGAGCGAAAGCCTCTTTGCCCTGGCATCCCCTCTGGGAAAGCACAGCAATCTTTGGCAAATCAGAGTCCGGTCTGAGGCATGCTCCTGTTGCCTGAGCTGGTCTCCTCAGCACGGTGTAATAAACCCACATGGAGCAAAATCCTCTATGCCTGGGCATCCCCTCTGCCTGAGAGAGAAGCGCGGTTGCGCCTGTGGAAAGAGCCTTAAGGAAACGGACACGTGTTTCAGTGCCGTCCCCAGGAGCATGTCTGTGGAAGGTGCAACACGCTGCCCGGGGACAACAGGAGCCATTGGCCTTCTGGTCTCGAAACGGTTGCGAAGCAGGAGAGCCGGCAATAAAGTATCACCCACTCCCAGTGCAGAGAGACAGAAGCCTGGTTGCTAAGGAGACAGGAGGGCATGAGTAGGGCAGGGCGCATGCTCCACTCTTAGGAAGGGGTCTGGGCCGAAAGTATGCCTGTCCTGAACCTCTGGGCCTAAGGAGACAGCAGCTCCTTGGCCACCTGTCCCTGGGGCAGACATGCGCTAGCCACCAGGCGCCTACGCTGAACTCGCAGAAACAGCTCCCTGAGATAACGGTGAGTTAGATGCTGTCTTCCTCCAGGATGTGGAAGCTTGGAAGAGGTACGGAGTTTCAGAAGAAGGAGTGGGGACAGTCCCCCAAAGCTCCCTATTCAGTGCACGGGCCGTGGGCAGGGATCTTGTCACCTCTCCTTTCCTGTGGGGAAAGCACTGGCCTAGTCCAAGAATCCACGTGAGTGCCAGAGTAAAAGGCCAAGCGATGCCTACACTGGGAGATGGTAATGTGCATAGAGTTCCCTCCTAGGCTATGCAAGCTACTGCAGGGTTGTGGGAGTGTCTGCTTAGTTCGGCCTGGCAGGGTGAACCCAGAACGCGAACATGGAGCCCGGGAAAGCAAGTCCCAAGAGGCACCAGCTCTCCCGCGGCTCTTCTTCCCTGCCGCAACAGAGCGAACACCCAAAGCCTTTCTTAGGAAGCAGCAGCGAAGTTCGGATCGTGGCAAGCTGAAAACCTCTTCGAAAGCATAGCAGTCGCTGGGAAATCAGAGTCGGTTCTGAGGGCTGCTGTTGCTGCTTGCCTTAGCCTAGTATTCCCAGCAGGATGGGAGAAACCCACATAGAGCGAAACACTCTTTGCCCTGGCATCCCGTCTGGGAAAGCACAGCATTCTTTGGGAACTCAGAGTCCAGTCTGAGCGCTGCTACTGTTTGCCTGAGCTGGTCTGGCCTAGACCGAGATTCCGCCTGAGCGCCAGAGTAAAAGGACAAGTGATGTCTACACTGGGAGATGGTAGTGTGCATAGAGTGCCATCCTAGGCTATGCACGCTACTGCAGGGTTGTGGCTGTGTCTGCTTAGTTCAGCCTGGCAGGGTGAACCTAGGACGCGAACATGGAGCCCGGGAAAGCAAGGCCCAAGAGGCACCAGCTCTCCCGCAGCTCTTCTTCCCTGACGCGACTGAAGCCTTGCCGAGAAAGCAGCGGCGAAGTGCTGTTCGCTCCAAGCCAAAGCCTCTGTGCAAGCACAGCATTCGCTGAGAAATGTTCTGTGGGCTGCTGCTGCTTGCCTGAGCCCAGTCTCGCGGTGGGAGAAACCCGCAGAGAGCGAAAGCCTCATGGCCTGGGCATCTCCCCTGGGAAAGCACAGCGTTCCTTGGGAAATCAGAGTTGGGTTTGGGGATGCTGCTGCTGTAAGCCTGAGCTAGTCTCCGCAGCTTAGTTGAAGATACCCGCATGGAGAGAAATACCCTTTGCCCTAGCATCCCCTCTGCCTGAGAGAGAAGCCAAGTGTGGGGAAGTCGCTGCATGCCGACCCCGGAGAAGAGAAGGAGCCGTTGGCCTTGGGTTTGGGAAGCAGGATAGCCTGCCGTGGCACAAACAGCAGGCCGGTGGCAAGACAATGTCACTCGCTCCTTGTGTGGAGAGATGGAAGCCTGGATGCTAAGCAGACATGAGGGGACGACTAGGGCCGAGGTGCGTGCACCACTCCAAGGAAGGAGTCTGGGCAGAAGGCAGGCCTGTCCTGTGCCTCTGTTCCCAAGGGGACAGCATCTCCTTGGCCACCTGTCCCAAGGGCAGACTTGGGCTTGCCACCAGGTGCCATACCCGGAACTCGCAGAAACAACCCCATGGAGAAACGGTCAGTCAGATGACGTCTTCCACCAAGAAGTGGCAGCGATGTGAGTGGCAGGGAGTGTGCCGGTGAAAGAGTGGAGACAGTCCCCCACAGTTCCCCATCCCAGTGCACGGGCCGTGGGCAGGGATCCTGTGGCCTCCCCTCCTCTGTGGTCAAGGCACTGGCCTAGATCCCGAGTCTACCTCAGCGCCAGAGCAAAAGGCAAAGACTTACCTAGGACAAGAGATGGTAATAGGCATAGAGTGCCATGCTAGGCCATGCACGCTGCTGCAGGGTTGTGACTGTGTCTGCTTAGTTCCGGCATAGCAAGGTGAACCCCGAGAGTGAACTTGGAGCCCGGGAAAGCAATTCCAAGAGGCACCAGCTCTCCCGCGGCTCTTCTTCCCTGCCACGACAGAACGAACACCCAAAGCCTATCTTAGGAAGCAGCAGCGAAGTTCTCAATCGTGCCAAGCTGAAAACCCCTTCGAAAGCATAGCAGTCACTGGGAAAACAGATTCAGTTCTGAGGGCTGCTGTTCCTGCTTGCCTTAGCCTAGTATTCCCAGCAGGATGGGAGAAACCCGCATAGAGCGAAAGCCTCTTTGCCCTGGCATCCCCTCTGGGAAAGCACAGCAATCTTTGGCAAATCAGAGTCCGGTCTGAGGCATGCTCCTGTTGCCTGAGCTGGTCTCCTCAGCACGGTGTAATAAACCCACATGGAGCAAAATCCTCTATGCCTGGGCATCCCCTCTGCCTGAGAGAGAAGCGCGGTTGCGCCTGTGGAAAGAGCCTTAAGGAAACGGACACGTGTTTCAGTGCCGTCCCCAGGAGCATGTCTGTGGAAGGTGCAACACGCTGCCCGGGGACAACAGGAGCCATTGGCCTTCTGGTCTCGAAACGGTTGCGAAGCAGGAGAGCCGGCAATAAAGTATCACCCACTCCCAGTGCAGAGAGACAGAAGCCTGGTTGCTAAGGAGACAGGAGGGCATGAGTAGGGCAGGGCGCATGCTCCACTCTTAGGAAGGGGTCTGGGCCGAAAGTATGCCTGTCCTGAACCTCTGGGCCTAAGGAGACAGCAGCTCCTTGGCCACCTGTCCCTGGGGCAGACATGCGCTAGCCACCAGGCGCCTACGCTGAACTCGCAGAAACAGCTCCCTGAGATAACGGTGAGTTAGATGCTGTCTTCCTCCAGGATGTGGAAGCTTGGAAGAGGTACGGAGTTTCAGAAGAAGGAGTGGGGACAGTCCCCCAAAGCTCCCTATTCAGTGCACGGGCCGTGGGCAGGGATCTTGTCACCTCTCCTTTCCTGTGGGGAAAGCACTGGCCTAGTCCAAGAATCCACGTGAGTGCCAGAGTAAAAGGCCAAGCGATGCCTAAACTGGGAGATGGTAATGTGCATAGAGTTCCCTCCTAGGCTATGCAAGCTACTGCAGGGTTGTGGGAGTGTCTGCTTAGTTCGGCCTGGCAGGGTGAACCCAGAATGCGAACATGGAGCCCGGGAAAGCAAGTCCCAAGAGGCACCAGCTCTCCCGCGGCTCTTCTTCCCTGCCGCAACAGAGCGAACACCCAAAGCCTTTCTTAGGAAGCAGCAGCGAAGTTCGGATCGTGGCAAGCTGAAAACCTCTTCGAAAGCATAGCAGTCGCTGGGAAATCAGAGTCGGTTCTGAGGGCTGCTGTTGCTGCTTGCCTTAGCCTAGTATTCCCAGCAGGATGGGAGAAACCCACATAGAGCGAAACACTCTTTGCCCTGGCATCCCGTCTGGGAAAGCACAGCATTCTTTGGGAACTCAGAGTCCAGTCTGAGCGCTGCTACTGTTTGCCTGAGCTGGTCTGGCCTAGACCGAGATTCCGCCTGAGCGCCAGAGTAAAAGGACAAGTGATGTCTACCCTGGGAGATGGTAGTGTGCATAGAGTGCATTCCTAGGCTATGCACGCTACTGCAGGGTTGTGGCTGTGTCTGCTTAGTTCGGCCTGGCAGGGTGAACCTAGGACGCGAACATGGAGCCCGGGAAAGCAAGGCCCAAGAGGCACCAGCTCTCCCGCAGCTCTTCTTCCCTGACGCGACTGAAGCCTTGCCGAGAAAGCAGCGGCGAAGTGCTGTTCATTCCAAGCCAAAGCCTCTGTGCAAGCACAGCATTCGCTGAGAAATGTTCTGTGGGCTGCTGCTGCTTGCCTGAGCCCAGTCTCGCGGTGGGAGAAACCCGCAGAGAGCGAAAGCCTCATGGCCTGGGCATCTCCCCTGGGAAAGCACAGCGTTCCTTGGGAAATCAGAGTTGGGTTTGGGGATGCTGCTGCTGTAAGCCTGAGCTAGTCTCCGCAGCTTAGTTGAAGATACCCGCATGGAGCGAAATACCCTTTGCCCTAGCATCCCCTCTGCCTGAGAGAGAAGCCAAGTGTGGGGAAGTCGCTGCATGCCGACCCCGGAGAAGAGAAGGAGCCGTTGGCCTTGGGTTTGGGAAGCAGGATAGCCTGCCGTGGCACAAACAGCAGGCCGGTGGCAAGACAATGTCACTCGCTCCTTGTGTGGAGAGATGGAAGCCTGGATGCTAAGCAGACATGAGGGGACGACTAGGGCCGAGGTGCGTGCACCACTCCGAGGAAGGAGTCTGGGCAGAAGGCAGGCCTGTCCTGTGCCTCTGTTCCCAAGGGGACAGCATCTCCTTGGCCACCTGTCCCAAGGGCAGACTTGGGCTTGCCACCAGGTGCCATACCCGGAACTCGCAGAAACAACCCCATGGAGAAACGGTCAGTCAGATGACGTCTTCCACCAAGAAGTGGCAGCGATGTGAGTGGCAGGGAGTGTGCCGGTGAAAGAGTGGAGACAGTCCCCCACAGTTCCCCATCCCAGTGCACGGGCCGTGGGCAGGGATCCTGTGGCCTCCCCTCCTCTGCAGTCAAGGCACTGGCCTAGATCCCGAGTCTACCTCAGCGCCAGAGCAAAAGGCAAAGACTTACCTAGGACAAGAGATGGTAATAGGCATAGAGTGCCATGCTAGGCCACGCACGCTGCTGCAGGATTGTAACTGTGTCTGCTTAGTTCCGGCATAGCAAGGTGAACCCCGAGAGTGAACTTGGAGCCCGGGAAAGCAATTCCAAGAGGCACCAGCTCTCCCGCGGCTCTTCTTCCCTGCCGCGACAGAACGAACACCCAAAGCCTATCTTAGGAAGCAGCAGCGAAGTTCTCAATCGTGCCAAGCTGAAAACCCCTTCGAAAGCATAGCAGTCACTGGGAAAACAGATTCAGTTCTGAGGGCTGCTGTTCCTGCTTGCCTTAGCCTAGTATTCCCAGCAGGATGGGAGAAACCCGCATAGTGCGAAAGCCTCTTTGCCCTGGCATCCCCTCTGGGAAAGCACAGCAATCTTTGGCAAATCAGAGTCCGGTCTGAGGCATGCTCCTGTTGCCTGAGCTGGTCTCCTCAGCACGGTGTAATAAACCCACATGGAGCAAAATCCTCTATGCCTGGGCATCCCCTCTGCCTGAGAGAGAAGCGCGGTTGCGCCTGTGGAAAGAGCCTTAAGGAAACGGACACGTGTTTCAGTGCCGTCCCCAGGAGCATGTCTGTGGAAGGTGCAACACGCTGCCCGGGGACAACAGGAGCCATTGGCCTTCTGGTCTCGAAACGGTTGCGAAGCAGGAGAGCCGGCAATAAAGTATCACCCACTCCCAGTGCAGAGAGACAGAAGCCTGGTTGCTAAGGAGACAGGAGGGCATGAGTAGGGCAGGGCGCATGCTCCACTCTTAGGAAGGGGTCTGGGCCGAAAGTATGCCTGTCCTGAACCTCTGGGCCTAAGGAGACAGCAGCTCCTTGGCCACCTGTCCCTGGGGCAGACATGCGCTAGCCACCAGGCGCCTACGCTGAACTCGCAGAAACAGCTCCCTGAGATAACGGTGAGTTAGATGCTGTCTTCCTCCAGGATGTGGAAGCTTGGAAGAGGTACGGAGTTTCAGAAGAAGGAGTGGGGACAGTCCCCCAAAGCTCCCTATTCAGTGCACGGGCCGTGGGCAGGGATCTTGTCACCTCTCCTTTCCTGTGGGGAAAGCACTGGCCTAGTCCAAGAATCCACGTGAGTGCCAGAGTAAAAGGCCAAGCGATGCCTACACTGGGAGATGGTAATGTGCATAGAGTTCCCTCCTAGGCTATGCAAGCTACTGCAGGGTTGTGGGTGTGTCTGCTTAGTTCGGCCTGGCAGGGTGAACCCAGAACGCGAACATGGAGCCCGGGAAAGCAAGTCCCAAGAGGCACCAGCTCTCCCGCGGCTCTTCTTCCCTGCCGCAACAGAGCGAACACCCAAAGCCTTTCTTAGGAAGCAGCAGCGAAGTTCGGATCGTGGCAAGCTGAAAACCTCTTCGAAAGCATAGCAGTCGCTGGGAAATCAGAGTCGGTTCTGAGGGCTGCTGTTGCTGCTTGCCTTAGCCTAGTATTCCCAGCAGGATGGGAGAAACCCACATAGAGCGAAACACTCTTTGCCCTGGCATCCCGTCTGGGAAAGCACAGCATTCTTTGGGAACTCAGAGTCCAGTCTGAGCGCTGCTACTGTTTGCCTGAGCTGGTCTGGCCTAGACCGAGATTCCGCCTGAGCGCCAGAGTAAAAGGACAAGTGATTTCTACACTGGGAGATGGTAGTGTGCATAGAGTGCCATCCTAGGCTATGCACGCTACTGCAGGGTTGTGGCTGTGTCTGCTTAGTTCAGCCTGGCAGGGTGAACCTAGGACGCGAACATGGAGCCCGGGAAAGCAAGGCCCAAGAGGCACCAGCTCTCCCGCAGCTCTTCTTCCCTGACGCGACTGAAGCCTTGCCGAGAAAGCAGCGGCGAAGTGCTGTTCGCTCCAAGCCAAAGCCTCTGTGCAAGCACAGCATTCGCTGAGAAATGTTCTGTGGGCTGCTGCTGCTTGCCTGAGCCCAGTCTCGCGGTGGGAGAAACCCGCAGAGAGCGAAAGCCTCATGGCCTGGGCATCTCCCCTGGGAAAGCACAGCGTTCCTTGGGAAATCAGAGTTGGGTTTGGGGATGCTGCTGCTGTAAGCCTGAGCTAGTCTCCGCAGCTTAGTTGAAGATACCCGCATGGAGCGAAATACCCTTTGCCCTAGCATCCCCTCTGCCTGAGAGAGAAGCCAAGTGTGGGGAAGTCGCTGCATGCCGACCCCGGAGAAGAGAAGGAGCCGTTGGCCTTGGGTTTGGGAAGCAGGATAGCCTGCCGTGGCACAAACAGCAGGCCGGTGGCAAGACAATGTCACTCGCTCCTTGTGTGGAGAGATGGAAGCCTGGATGCTAAGCAGACATGAGGGGACGACTAGGGCCGAGGTGCGTGCACCACTCCGAGGAAGGAGTCTGGGCAGAAGGCAGGCCTGTCCTGTGCCTCTGTTCCCAAGGGGACAGCATCTCCTTGGCCACCTGTCCCAAGGGCAGACTTGGGCTTGCCACCAGGTGCCATACCCGGAACTCGCAGAAACAACCCCATGGAGAAACGGTCAGTCAGATGACGTCTTCCACCAAGAAGTGGCAGCGATGTGAGTGGCAGGGAGTGTGCTGGTGAAAGAGTGGAGACAGTCCCCCACAGTTCCCCATCCCAGTGCACGGGCCGTGGGCAGGGATCCTGTGGCCTCCCCTCCTCTGTGGTCAAGGCACTGGCCTAGATCCCGAGTCTACCTCAGCGCCAGAGCAAAAGGCAAAGACTTACCTAGGACAAGAGATGGTAATAGGCATAGAGTGCCATGCTAGGCCATGCACGCTGCTGCAGGGTTGTGACTGTGTCTGCTTAGTTCCGGCATAGCAAGGTGAACCCCGAGAGTGAACTTGGAGCCCGGGAAAGCAATTCCAAGAGGCACCAGCTCTCCCGCGGCTCTTCTTCCCTGCCACGACAGAACGAACACCCAAAGCCTATCTTAGGAAGCAGCAGCGAAGTTCTCAATCGTGCCAAGCTGAAAACCCCTTCGAAAGCATAGCAGTCACTGGGAAAACAGATTCAGTTCTGAGGGCTGCTGTTCCTGCTTGCCTTAGCCTAGTATTCCCAGCAGGATGGGAGAAACCCGCATAGAGCGAAAGCCTCTTTGCCCTGGCATCCCCTCTGGGAAAGCACAGCAATCTTTGGCAAATCAGAGTCCGGTCTGAGGCATGCTCCTGTTGCCTGAGCTGGTCTCCTCAGCACGGTGTAATAAACCCACATGGAGCAAAATCCTCTATGCCTGGGCATCCCCTCTGCCTGAGAGAGAAGCGCGGTTGCGCCTGTGGAAAGAGCCTTAAGGAAACGGACACGTGTTTCAGTGCCGTCCCCAGGAGCATGTCTGTGGAAGGTGCAACACGCTGCCCGGGGACAACAGGAGCCATTGGCCTTCTGGTCTCGAAACGGTTGCGAAGCAGGAGAGCCGGCAATAAAGTATCACCCACTCCCAGTGCAGAGAGACAGAAGCCTGGTTGCTAAGGAGACAGGAGGGCATGAGTAGGGCAGGGCGCATGCTCCACTCTTAGGAAGGGGTCTGGGCCGAAAGTATGCCTGTCCTGAACCTCTGGGCCTAAGGAGACAGCAGCTCCTTGGCCACCTGTCCCTGGGGCAGACATGCGCTAGCCACCAGGCGCCTACGCTGAACTCGCAGAAACAGCTCCCTGAGATAACGGTGAGTTAGATGCTGTCTTCCTCCAGGATGTGGAAGCTTGGAAGAGGTACGGAGTTTCAGAAGAAGGAGTGGGGACAGTCCCCCAAAGCTCCCTATTCAGTGCACGGGCCGTGGGCAGGGATCTTGTCACCTCTCCTTTCCTGTGGGGAAAGCACTGGCCTAGTCCAAGAATCCACGTGAGTGCCAGAGTAAAAGGCCAAGCGATGCCTACACTGGGAGATGGTAATGTGCATAGAGTTCCCTCCTAGGCTATGCAAGCTACTGCAGGGTTGTGGGTGTGTCTGCTTAGTTCGGCCTGGCAGGGTGAACCCAGAACGCGAACATGGAGCCCGGGAAAGCAAGTCCCAAGAGGCACCAGCTCTCCCGCGGCTCTTCTTCCCTGCCGCGACAGAGCGAACACCCAAAGCCTTTCTTAGGAAGCAGCAGCAAAGTTCGGATCGTGGCAAGCTGAAAACCTCTTCGAAAGCATAGCAGTCGCTGGGAAATCAGAGTCGGTTCTGAGGGCTGCTGTTGCTGCTTGCCTTAGCCTAGTATTCCCAGCAGGATGGGAGAAACCCACATAGAGCGAAACACTCTTTGCCCTGGCATCCCGTCTGGGAAAGCACAGCATTCTTTGGGAACTCAGAGTCCAGTCTGAGCGCTGCTACTGTTTGCCTGAGCTGGTCTGGCCTAGACCGAGATTCCGCCTGAGCGCCAGAGTAAAAGGACAAGTGATGTCTACACTGGGAGATGGTAGTGTGCATAGAGTGCCATCCTAGGCTATGCACGCGACTGCAGGGTTGTGGCTGTGTCTGCTTAGTTCGGCCTGGCAGGGTGAACCTAGGACGCGAACATGGAGCCCGGGAAAGCAAGGCCCAAGAGGCACCAGCTCTCCCGCAGCTCTTCTTCCCTGACGCGACTGAAGCCTTGCCGAGAAAGCAGCGGCGAAGTGCTGTTCGCTCCAAGCCAAAGCCTCTGTGCAAGCACAGCATTCACTGAGAAATGTTCTGTGGGCTGCTGCTGCTTGCCTGAGCCCAGTCTCGCGGTGGGAGAAACCCGCAGAGAGCGAAAGCCTCATGGCCTGGGCATCTCCCCTGGGAAAGCACAGCGTTCCTTGGGAAATCAGAGTTGGGTTTGGGGATGCTGCTGCTGTAAGCCTGAGCTAGTCTCCGCAGCTTAGTTGAAGATACCCGCATGGAGCGAAATACCCTTTGCCCTAGCATCCCCTCTGCCTGAGAGAGAAGCCAAGTGTGGGGAAGTCGCTGCATGCCGACCCCGGAGAAGAGAAGGAGCCGTTGGCCTTGGGTTTGGGAAGCAGGATAGCCTGCCGTGGCACAAACAGCAGGCCGGTGGCAAGACAATGTCACTCGCTCCTTGTGTGGAGAGATGGAAGCCTGGATGCTAAGCAGACATGAGGGGACGACTAGGGCCGAGGTGCGTGCACCACTCCGAGGAAGGAGTCTGGGCAGAAGGCAGGCCTGTCCTGTGCCTCTGTTCCCAAGGGGACAGCATCTCCTTGGCCACCTGTCCCAAGGGCAGACTTGGGCTTGCCACCAGGTGCCATACCCGGAACTCGCAGAAACAACCCCATGGAGAAATGGTCAGTCCGATGACGTCTTCCACCAAGAAGTGGCAGCGATGTGAGTGGCAGGGAGTGTGCCGGTGAAAGAGTCGAGAGAGTCCCCCACAGTTCCCCATCCCAGTGCACGGGCCGTGGGCAGGGATCCTGTGGCCTCCCCTCCTCTGTGGTCAAGGCACTGGCCTAGATCCCGAGTCTACCTGAGCGCCAGAGCAAAAGGCAAAGACTTACCTAGGACAAGAGATGGTAATAGGCATAGAGTGCCATGCTAGGCCACGCACGCTGCTGCAGGGTTGTGACTGTGTCTGCTTAGTTCCGGCATAGCAAGGTGAACCCCGAGAGTGAACTTGGAGCCCGGGAAAGCAATTCCAAGAGGCACCAGCTCTCCCGCGGCTCTTCTTCCCTGCCGCGACAGAACGAACACCCAAAGCCTATCTTAGGAAGCAGCAGCGAAGTTCTCAATCGTGCCAAGCTGAAAACCCCTTCGAAAGCATAGCAGTCACTGGGAAAACAGATTCAGTTCTGAGGGCTGCTGTTCCTGCTTGCCTTAGCCTAGTATTCCCAGCAGGATGGGAGAAACCCGCATAGAGCGAAAGCGTCTTTGCCCTGGCATCCCCTCTGGGAAAGCACAGCAATCTTTGGCAAATCAGAGTCCGGTCTGAGGCATGCTCCTGTTGCCTGAGCTGGTCTCCTCAGCACGGTGTAATAAACCCACATGGAGCAAAATCCTCTATGCCTGGGCATCCCCTCTGCCTGAGAGAGAAGCGCGGTTGCGCCTGTGGAAAGAGCCTTAAGGAAACGGACACGTGTTTCAGTGCCGTCCCCAGGAGCATGTCTGTGGATTGTGCAACACGCTGCCCGGGGACAACAGGAGCCATTGGCCTTCTGGTCTCGAAACGGTTGCGAAGCAGGAGAGCCGGCAATAAAGTATCACCCACTCCCAGTGCAGAGAGACAGAAGCCTGGTTGCTAAGGAGACAGGAGGGCATGAGTAGGGCAGGGCGCATGCTCCACTCTTAGGAAGGGGTCTGGGCCGAAAGTATGCCTGTCCTGAACCTCTGGGCCTAAGGAGACAGCAGCTCCTTGGCCACCTGTCCCTGGGGCAGACATGCGCTAGCCACCAGGCGCCTACGCTGAACTCGCAGAAACAGCTCCCTGAGATAACGGTGAGTTAGATGCTGTCTTCCTCCAGGATGTGGAAGCTTGGAAGAGGTACGGAGTTTCAGAAGAAGGAGTGGGGACAGTCCCCCAAAGCTCCCTATTCAGTGCACGGGCCGTGGGCAGGGATCTTGTCACCTCTCCTTTCCTGTGGGGAAAGCACTGGCCTAGTCCAAGAATCCACGTGAGTGCCAGAGTAAAAGGCCAAGCGATGCCTACACTGGGAGATGGTAATGTGCATAGAGTTCCCTCCTAGGCTATGCAAGCTACTGCAGGGTTGTGGGTGTGTCTGCTTAGTTCGGCCTGGCAGGGTGAACCCAGAACGCGAACATGGAGCCCGGGAAAGCAAGTCCCAAGAGGCACCAGCTCTCCCGCGGCTCTTCTTCCCTGCCGCAACAGAGCGAACACCCAAAGCCTTTCTTAGGAAGCAGCAGCGAAGTTCGGATCGTGGCAAGCTGAAAACCTCTTCGAAAGCATAGCAGTCGCTGGGAAATCAGAGTCGGTTCTGAGGGCTGCTGTTGCTGCTAGCCTTAGCCTAGTATTCCCAGCAGGATGGGAGAAACCCACATAGAGCGAAACACTCTTTGCCCTGGCATCCCGTCTGGGAAAGCACAGCATTCTTTGGGAACTCAGAGTCCAGTCTGAGCGCTGCTACTGTTTGCCTGAGCTGGTCTGGCCTAGACCGAGATTCCGCCTGAGCGCCAGAGTAAAAGGACAAGTGATGTCTACACTGGGAGATGGTAGTGTGCATAGAGTGCCATCCTAGGCTATGCACGCTACTGCAGGGTTGTGGCTGTGTCTGCTTAGTTCGGCCTGGCAGGGTGAACCTAGGACGCGAACATGGAGCCCGGGAAAGCAAGGCCCAAGAGGCACCAGCTCTCCCGCAGCTCTTCTTCCCTGACGCGACTGAAGCCTTGCCGAGAAAGCAGCGGCGAAGTGCTGTTCGCTCCAAGCCAAAGCCTCTGTGCAAGCACAGCATTCGCTGAGAAATGTTCTGTGGGCTGCTGCTGCTTGCCTGAGCCCAGTCTCGCGGTGGGAGAAACCCGCAGAGAGCGAAAGCCTCATGGCCTGGGCATCTCCCCTGGGAAAGCACAGCGTTCCTTGGGAAATCAGAGTTGGGTTTGGGGATGCTGCTGCTGTAAGCCTGAGCTAGTCTCCGCAGCTTAGTTGAAGATACCCGCATGGAGCGAAATACCCTTTGCCCTAGCATCCCCTCTGCCTGAGAGAGAAGCCAAGTGTGGGGAAGTCGCTGCATGCCGACCCCGGAGAAGAGAAGGAGCCGTTGGCCTTGGGTTTGGGAAGCAGGATAGCCTGCCGTGGCACAAACAGCAGGCCGGTGGCAAGACAATGTCACTCGCTCCTTGTGTGGAGAGATGGAAGCCTGGATGCTAAGCAGACATGAGGGGACGACTAGGGCCGAGGTGCGTGCACCACTCCGAGGAAGGAGTCTGGGCAGAAGGCAGGCCTGTCCTGTGCCTCTGTTCCCAAGGGGACAGCATCTCCTTGGCCACCTGTCCCAAGGGCAGACTTGGGCTTGCCACCAGGTGCCATACCCGGAACTCGCAGAAACAACCCCATGGAGAAAAGGTCAGTCAGATGACGTCTTCCACCAAGAAGTGGCAGCGATGTGAGTGGCAGGGAGTGTGCCGGTGAAAGAGTGGAGACAGTCCCCCACAGTTCCCCATCCCAGTGCACGGGCCGTGGGCAGGGATCCTGTGGCCTCCCCTCCTCTGTGGTCAAGGCACTGGCCTAGATCCCGAGTCTACCTCAGCGCCAGAGCAAAAGGCAAAGACTTACCTAGGACAAGAGATGGTAATAGGCATAGAGTGCCATGCTAGGCCATGCACGCTGCTGCAGGGTTGTGACTGTGTCTGCTTAGTTCCGGCATAGCAAGGTGAACCCCGAGAGTGAACTTGGAGCCCGGGAAAGCAATTCCAAGAGGCACCAGCTCTCCCGCGGCTCTTCTTCCCTGCCACGACAGAACGAACACCCAAAGCCTATCTTAGGAAGCAGCAGCGAAGTTCTCAATCGTGCCAAGCTGAAAACCCCTTCGAAAGCATAGCAGTCACTGGGAAAACAGATTCAGTTCTGAGGGCTGCTGTTCCTGCTTGCCTTAGCCTAGTATTCCCAGCAGGATGGGAGAAACCCGCATAGAGCGAAAGCCTCTTTGCCCTGGCATCCCCTCTGGGAAAGCACAGCAATCTTTGGCAAATCAGAGTCCGGTCTGAGGCATGCTCCTGTTGCCTGAGCTGGTCTCCTCAGCACGGTGTAATAAACCCACATGGAGCAAAATCCTCTATGCCTGGGCATCCCCTCTGCCTGAGAGAGAAGCGCGGTTGCGCCTGTGGAAAGAGCCTTAAGGAAACGGACACGTGTTTCAGTGCCGTCCCCAGGAGCATGTCTGTGGATTGTGCAACACGCTGCCCGGGGACAACAGGAGCCATTGGCCTTCTGGTCTCGAAACGGTTGCGAAGCAGGAGAGCCGGCAATAAAGTATCACCCACTCCCAGTGCAGAGAGACAGAAGCCTGGTTGCTAAGGAGACAGGAGGGCATGAGTAGGGCAGGGCGCATGCTCCACTCTTAGGAAGGGGTCTGGGCCGAAAGTATGCCAGTCCTGAACCTCTGGGCCTAAGGAGACAGCAGCTCCTTGGCCACCTGTCCCTGGGGCAGACATGCGCTAGCCACCAGGCGCCTACGCTGAACTCGCAGAAACAGCTCCCTGAGATAACGGTGAGTTAGATGCTGTCTTCCTCCAGGATGTGGAAGCTTGGAAGAGGTACGGAGTTTCAGAAGAAGGAGTGGGGACAGTCCCCCAAAGCTCCCTATTCAGTGCACGGGCCGTGGGCAGGGATCTTGTCACCTCTCCTTTCCTGTGGGGAAAGCACTGGCCTAGTCCAAGAATCCACGTGAGTGCCAGAGTAAAAGGCCAAGCGATGCCTACACTGGGAGATGGTAATGTGCATAGAGTTCCCTCCTAGGCTATGCAAGCTACTGCAGGGTTGTGGGTGTGTCTGCTTAGTTCGGCCTGGCAGGGTGAACCCAGAACGCGAACATGGAGCCCGGGAAAGCAAGTCCCAAGAGGCACCAGCTCTCCCGCGGCTCTTCTTCCCTGCCGCGACAGAGCGAACACCCAAAGCCTTTCTTAGGAAGCAGCAGCGAAGTTCGGATCGTGGCAAGCTGAAAACCTCTTCGAAAGCATAGCAGTCGCTGGGAAATCAGAGTCGGTTCTGAGGGCTGCTGTTGCTGCTTGCCTTAGCCTAGTATTCCCAGCAGGATGGGAGAAACCCACATAGAGCGAAACACTCTTTGCCCTGGCATCCCGTCTGGGAAAGCACAGCATTCTTTGGGAACTCAGAGTCCAGTCTGAGCGCTGCTACTGTTTGCCTGAGCTGGTCTGGCCTAGACCGAGATTCCGCCTGAGCGCCAGAGTAAAAGGACAAGTGATGTCTACACTGGGAGATGGTAGTGTGCATAGAGTGCCATCCTAGGCTATGCACGCGACTGCAGGGTTGTGGCTGTGTCTGCTTAGTTCGGCCTGGCAGGGTGAACCTAGGACGCGAACATGGAGCCCGGGAAAGCAAGGCCCAAGAGGCACCAGCTCTCCCGCAGCTCTTCTTCCCTGACGCGACTGAAGCCTTGCCGAGAAAGCAGCGGCGAAGTGCTGTTCGCTCCAAGCCAAAGCCTCTGTGCAAGCACAGCATTCGCTGAGAAATGTTCTGTGGGCTGCTGCTGCTTGCCTGAGCCCAGTCTCGCGGTGGGAGAAACCCGCAGAGAGCGAAAGCCTCATGGCCTGGGCATCTCCCCTGGGAAAGCACAGCGTTCCTTGGGAAATCAGAGTTGGGTTTGGGGATGCTGCTGCTGTAAGCCTGAGCTAGTCTCCGCAGCTTAGTTGAAGATACCCGCATGGAGCGAAATACCCTTTGCCCTAGCATCCCCTCTGCCTGAGAGAGAAGCCAAGTGTGGGGAAGTCGCTGCATGCCGACCCCGGAGAAGAGAAGGAGCCGTTGGCCTTGGGTTTGGGAAGCAGGATAGCCTGCCGTGGCACAAACAGCAGGCCGGTGGCAAGACAATGTCACTCGCTCCTTGTGTGGAGGGATGGAAGCCTGGATGCTAAGCAGACATGAGGGGACGACTAGGGCCGAGGTGCGTGCACCACTCCGAGGAAGGAGTCTGGGCAGAAGGCAGGCCTGTCCTGTGCCTCTGTTCCCAAGGGGACAGCATCTCCTTGGCCACCTGTCCCAAGGGCAGACTTGGGCTTGCCACCAGGTGCCATACCCGGAACTCGCAGAACAACCCCATGGAGAAACGGTCAGTCAGATGACGTCTTCCACCAAGAAGTGGCAGCGATGTGAGTGGCAGGGAGTGTGCCGGTGAAAGAGTGGAGACAGTCCCCCACAGTTCCCCATCCCAGTGCACGGGCCGTGGGCAGGGATCCTGTGGCCTCCCCTCCTCTGTGGTCAAGGCACTGGCCTAGATCCCGAGTCTACCTCAGCGCCAGAGCAAAAGGCAAAGACTTACCTAGGACAAGAGATGGTAATAGGCATAGAGTGCCATGCTAGGCCACGCACGCTGCTGCAGGATTGTGACTGTGTCTGCTTAGTTCCGGCATAGCAAGGTGAACCCCGAGAGTGAACTTGGAGCCCGGGAAAGCAATTCCAAGAGGCACCAGCTCTCCCGCGGCTCTTCTTCCCTGCCGCGACAGAACGAACACCCAAAGCCTATCTTAGGAAGCAGCAGCGAAGTTCTCAATCGTGCCAAGCTGAAAACCCCTTCGAAAGCATAGCAGTCACTGGGAAAACAGATTCAGTTCTGAGGGCTGCTGTTCCTGCTTGCCTTAGCCTAGTATTCCCAGCAGGATGGGAGAAACCCGCATAGAGCGAAAGCCTCTTTGCCCTGGCATCCCCTCTGGGAAAGCACAGCAATCTTTGGCAAATCAGAGTCCGGTCTGAGGCATGCTCCTGTTGCCTGAGCTGGTCTCCTCAGCACGGTGTAATAAACCCACATGGAGCAAAATCCTCTATGCCTGGGCATCCCCTCTGCCTGAGAGAGAAGCGCGGTTGCGCCTGTGGAAAGAGCCTTAAGGAAACGGACACGTGTTTCAGTGCCGTCCCCAGGAGCATGTCTGTGGAAGGTGCAACACGCTGCCCGGGGACAACAGGAGCCATTGGCCTTCTGGTCTCGAAACGGTTGCGAAGCAGGAGAGCCGGCAATAAAGTATCACCCACTCCCAGTGCAGAGAGACAGAAGCCTGGTTGCTAAGGAGACAGGAGGGCATGAGTAGGGCAGGGCGCATGCTCCACTCTTAGGAAGGGGTCTGGGCCGAAAGTATGCCTGTCCTGAACCTCTGGGCCTAAGGAGACAGCAGCTCCTTGGCCACCTGTCCCTGGGGCAGACATGCGCTAGCCACCAGGCGCCTACGCTGAACTCGCAGAAACAGCTCCCTGAGATAACGGTGAGTTAGATGCTGTCTTCCTCCAGGATGTGGAAGCTTGGAAGAGGTACGGAGTTTCAGAAGAAGGAGTGGGGACAGTCCCCCAAAGCTCCCTATTCAGTGCACGGGCCGTGGGCAGGGATCTTGTCACCTCTCCTTTCCTGTGGGGAAAGCACTGGCCTAGTCCAAGAATCCACGTGAGTGCCAGAGTAAAAGGCCAAGCGATGCCTACACTGGGAGATGGTAATGTGCATAGAGTTCCCTCCTAGGCTATGCAAGCTACTGCAGGGTTGTGGGAGTGTCTGCTTAGTTCGGCCTGGCAGGGTGAACCCAGAACGCGAACATGGAGCCCGGGAAAGCAAGTCCCAAGAGGCACCAGCTCTCCCGCGGCTCTTCTTCCCTGCCGCAACAGAGCGAACACCCAAAGCCTTTCTTAGGAAGCAGCAGCGAAGTTCGGATCGTGGCAAGCTGAAAACCTCTTCGAAAGCATAGCAGTCGCTGGGAAATCAGAGTCGGTTCTGAGGGCTGCTGTTGCTGCTTGCCTTAGCCTAGTATTCCCAGCAGGATGGGAGAAACCCACATAGAGCGAAACACTCTTTGCCCTGGCATCCCGTCTGGGAAAGCACAGCATTCTTTGGGAACTCAGAGTCCAGTCTGAGCGCTGCTACTGTTTGCCTGAGCTGGTCTGGCCTAGACCGAGATTCCGCCTGAGCGCCAGAGTAAAAGGACAAGTGATGTCTACACTGGGAGATGGTAGTGTGCATAGAGTGCCATCCTAGGCTATGCACGCTACTGCAGGGTTGTGGCTGTGTCTGCTTAGTTCAGCCTGGCAGGGTGAACCTAGGACGCGAACATGGAGCCCGGGAAAGCAAGGCCCAAGAGGCACCAGCTCTCCCGCAGCTCTTCTTCCCTGACGCGACTGAAGCCTTGCCGAGAAAGCAGCGGCGAAGTGCTGTTCGCTCCAAGCCAAAGCCTCTGTGCAAGCACAGCATTCGCTGAGAAATGTTCTGTGGGCTGCTGCTGCTTGCCTGAGCCCAGTCTCGCGGTGGGAGAAACCCGCAGAGAGCGAAAGCCTCATGGCCTGGGCATCTCCCCTGGGAAAGCACAGCGTTCCTTGGGAAATCAGAGTTGGGTTTGGGGATGCTGCTGCTGTAAGCCTGAGCTAGTCTCCGCAGCTTAGTTGAAGATACCCGCATGGAGAGAAATACCCTTTGCCCTAGCATCCCCTCTGCCTGAGAGAGAAGCCAAGTGTGGGGAAGTCGCTGCATGCCGACCCCGGAGAAGAGAAGGAGCCGTTGGCCTTGGGTTTGGGAAGCAGGATAGCCTGCCGTGGCACAAACAGCAGGCCGGTGGCAAGACAATGTCACTCGCTCCTTGTGTGGAGAGATGGAAGCCTGGATGCTAAGCAGACATGAGGGGACGACTAGGGCCGAGGTGCGTGCACCACTCCAAGGAAGGAGTCTGGGCAGAAGGCAGGCCTGTCCTGTGCCTCTGTTCCCAAGGGGACAGCATCTCCTTGGCCACCTGTCCCAAGGGCAGACTTGGGCTTGCCACCAGGTGCCATACCCGGAACTCGCAGAAACAACCCCATGGAGAAACGGTCAGTCAGATGACGTCTTCCACCAAGAAGTGGCAGCGATGTGAGTGGCAGGGAGTGTGCCGGTGAAAGAGTGGAGACAGTCCCCCACAGTTCCCCATCCCAGTGCACGGGCCGTGGGCAGGGATCCTGTGGCCTCCCCTCCTCTGTGGTCAAGGCACTGGCCTAGATCCCGAGTCTACCTCAGCGCCAGAGCAAAAGGCAAAGACTTACCTAGGACAAGAGATGGTAATAGGCATAGAGTGCCATGCTAGGCCATGCACGCTGCTGCAGGGTTGTGACTGTGTCTGCTTAGTTCCGGCATAGCAAGGTGAACCCCGAGAGTGAACTTGGAGCCCGGGAAAGCAATTCCAAGAGGCACCAGCTCTCCCGCGGCTCTTCTTCCCTGCCACGACAGAACGAACACCCAAAGCCTATCTTAGGAAGCAGCAGCGAAGTTCTCAATCGTGCCAAGCTGAAAACCCCTTCGAAAGCATAGCAGTCACTGGGAAAACAGATTCAGTTCTGAGGGCTGCTGTTCCTGCTTGCCTTAGCCTAGTATTCCCAGCAGGATGGGAGAAACCCGCATAGAGCGAAAGCCTCTTTGCCCTGGCATCCCCTCTGGGAAAGCACAGCAATCTTTGGCAAATCAGAGTCCGGTCTGAGGCATGCTCCTGTTGCCTGAGCTGGTCTCCTCAGCACGGTGTAATAAACCCACATGGAGCAAAATCCTCTATGCCTGGGCATCCCCTCTGCCTGAGAGAGAAGCGCGGTTGCGCCTGTGGAAAGAGCCTTAAGGAAACGGACACGTGTTTCAGTGCCGTCCCCAGGAGCATGTCTGTGGAAGGTGCAACACGCTGCCCGGGGACAACAGGAGCCATTGGCCTTCTGGTCTCGAAACGGTTGCGAAGCAGGAGAGCCGGCAATAAAGTATCACCCACTCCCAGTGCAGAGAGACAGAAGCCTGGTTGCTAAGGAGACAGGAGGGCATGAGTAGGGCAGGGCGCATGCTCCACTCTTAGGAAGGGGTCTGGGCCGAAAGTATGCCTGTCCTGAACCTCTGGGCCTAAGGAGACAGCAGCTCCTTGGCCACCTGTCCCTGGGGCAGACATGCGCTAGCCACCAGGCGCCTACGCTGAACTCGCAGAAACAGCTCCCTGAGATAACGGTGAGTTAGATGCTGTCTTCCTCCAGGATGTGGAAGCTTGGAAGAGGTACGGAGTTTCAGAAGAAGGAGTGGGGACAGTCCCCCAAAGCTCCCTATTCAGTGCACGGGCCGTGGGCAGGGATCTTGTCACCTCTCCTTTCCTGTGGGGAAAGCACTGGCCTAGTCCAAGAATCCACGTGAGTGCCAGAGTAAAAGGCCAAGCGATGCCTAAACTGGGAGATGGTAATGTGCATAGAGTTCCCTCCTAGGCTATGCAAGCTACTGCAGGGTTGTGGGAGTGTCTGCTTAGTTCGGCCTGGCAGGGTGAACCCAGAATGCGAACATGGAGCCCGGGAAAGCAAGTCCCAAGAGGCACCAGCTCTCCCGCGGCTCTTCTTCCCTGCCGCAACAGAGCGAACACCCAAAGCCTTTCTTAGGAAGCAGCAGCGAAGTTCGGATCGTGGCAAGCTGAAAACCTCTTCGAAAGCATAGCAGTCGCTGGGAAATCAGAGTCGGTTCTGAGGGCTGCTGTTGCTGCTTGCCTTAGCCTAGTATTCCCAGCAGGATGGGAGAAACCCACATAGAGCGAAACACTCTTTGCCCTGGCATCCCGTCTGGGAAAGCACAGCATTCTTTGGGAACTCAGAGTCCAGTCTGAGCGCTGCTACTGTTTGCCTGAGCTGGTCTGGCCTAGACCGAGATTCCGCCTGAGCGCCAGAGTAAAAGGACAAGTGATGTCTACCCTGGGAGATGGTAGTGTGCATAGAGTGCATTCCTAGGCTATGCACGCTACTGCAGGGTTGTGGCTGTGTCTGCTTAGTTCGGCCTGGCAGGGTGAACCTAGGACGCGAACATGGAGCCCGGGAAAGCAAGGCCCAAGAGGCACCAGCTCTCCCGCAGCTCTTCTTCCCTGACGCGACTGAAGCCTTGCCGAGAAAGCAGCGGCGAAGTGCTGTTCATTCCAAGCCAAAGCCTCTGTGCAAGCACAGCATTCGCTGAGAAATGTTCTGTGGGCTGCTGCTGCTTGCCTGAGCCCAGTCTCGCGGTGGGAGAAACCCGCAGAGAGCGAAAGCCTCATGGCCTGGGCATCTCCCCTGGGAAAGCACAGCGTTCCTTGGGAAATCAGAGTTGGGTTTGGGGATGCTGCTGCTGTAAGCCTGAGCTAGTCTCCGCAGCTTAGTTGAAGATACCCGCATGGAGCGAAATACCCTTTGCCCTAGCATCCCCTCTGCCTGAGAGAGAAGCCAAGTGTGGGGAAGTCGCTGCATGCCGACCCCGGAGAAGAGAAGGAGCCGTTGGCCTTGGGTTTGGGAAGCAGGATAGCCTGCCGTGGCACAAACAGCAGGCCGGTGGCAAGACAATGTCACTCGCTCCTTGTGTGGAGAGATGGAAGCCTGGATGCTAAGCAGACATGAGGGGACGACTAGGGCCGAGGTGCGTGCACCACTCCGAGGAAGGAGTCTGGGCAGAAGGCAGGCCTGTCCTGTGCCTCTGTTCCCAAGGGGACAGCATCTCCTTGGCCACCTGTCCCAAGGGCAGACTTGGGCTTGCCACCAGGTGCCATACCCGGAACTCGCAGAAACAACCCCATGGAGAAACGGTCAGTCAGATGACGTCTTCCACCAAGAAGTGGCAGCGATGTGAGTGGCAGGGAGTGTGCCGGTGAAAGAGTGGAGACAGTCCCCCACAGTTCCCCATCCCAGTGCACGGGCCGTGGGCAGGGATCCTGTGGCCTCCCCTCCTCTGCAGTCAAGGCACTGGCCTAGATCCCGAGTCTACCTCAGCGCCAGAGCAAAAGGCAAAGACTTACCTAGGACAAGAGATGGTAATAGGCATAGAGTGCCATGCTAGGCCATGCACGCTGCTGCAGGGTTGTGACTGTGTCTGCTTAGTTCCGGCATAGCAAGGTGAACCCCGAGAGTGAACTTGGAGCCCGGGAAAGCAATTCCAAGAGGCACCAGCTCTCCCGCGGCTCTTCTTCCCTGCCACGACAGAACGAACACCCAAAGCCTATCTTAGGAAGCAGCAGCGAAGTTCTCAATCGTGCCAAGCTGAAAACCCCTTCGAAAGCATAGCAGTCACTGGGAAAACAGAGTCAGTTCTGAGGGCTGCTGTTCCTGCTTGCCTTAGCCTAGTATTCCCAGCAGGATGGGAGAAACCCGCATAGAGCGAAAGCCTCTTTGCCCTGGCATCCCCTCTGGGAAAGCACAGCAATCTTTGGCAAATCAGAGTCCGGTCTGAGGCATGCTCCTGTTGCCTGAGCTGGTCTCCTCAGCACGGTGTAATAAACCCACATGGAGCAAAATCCTCTATGCCTGGGCATCCCCTCTGCCTGAGAGAGAAGCGCGGTTGCGCCTGTGGAAAGAGCCTTAAGGAAACGGACACGTGTTTCAGTGCCGTCCCCAGGAGCATGTCTGTGGAAGGTGCAACACGCTGCCCGGGGACAACAGGAGCCATTGGCCTTCTGGTCTCGAAACGGTTGCGAAGCAGGAGAGCCGGCAATAAAGTATCACCCACTCCCAGTGCAGAGAGACAGAAGCCTGGTTGCTAAGGAGACAGGAGGGCATGAGTAGGGCAGGGCGCATGCTCCACTCTTAGGAAGGGGTCTGGGCCGAAAGTATGCCTGTCCTGAACCTCTGGGCCTAAGGAGACAGCAGCTCCTTGGCCACCTGTCCCTGGGGCAGACATGCGCTAGCCACCAGGCGCCTACGCTGAACTCGCAGAAACAGCTCCCTGAGATAACGGTGAGTTAGATGCTGTCTTCCTCCAGGATGTGGAAGCTTGGAAGAGGTACGGAGTTTCAGAAGAAGGAGTGGGGACAGTCCCCCAAAGCTCCCTATTCAGTGCACGGGCCGTGGGCAGGGATCTTGTCACCTCTCCTTTCCTGTGGGGAAAGCACTGGCCTAGTCCAAGAATCCACGTGAGTGCCAGAGTAAAAGGCCAAGCGATGCCTAAACTGGGAGATGGTAATGTGCATAGAGTTCCCTCCTAGGCTATGCAAGCTACTGCAGGGTTGTGGGAGTGTCTGCTTAGTTCGGCCTGGCAGGGTGAACCCAGAATGCGAACATGGAGCCCGGGAAAGCAAGTCCCAAGAGGCACCAGCTCTCCCGCGGCTCTTCTTCCCTGCCGCAACAGAGCGAACACCCAAAGCCTTTCTTAGGAAGCAGCAGCGAAGTTCGGATCGTGGCAAGCTGAAAACCTCTTCGAAAGCATAGCAGTCGCTGGGAAATCAGAGTCGGTTCTGAGGGCTGCTGTTGCTGCTTGCCTTAGCCTAGTATTCCCAGCAGGATGGGAGAAACCCACATAGAGCGAAACACTCTTTGCCCTGGCATCCCGTCTGGGAAAGCACAGCATTCTTTGGGAACTCAGAGTCCAGTCTGAGCGCTGCTACTGTTTGCCTGAGCTGGTCTGGCCTAGACCGAGATTCCGCCTGAGCGCCAGAGTAAAAGGACAAGTGATGTCTACCCTGGGAGATGGTAGTGTGCATAGAGTGCATTCCTAGGCTATGCACGCTACTGCAGGGTTGTGGCTGTGTCTGCTTAGTTCGGCCTGGCAGGGTGAACCTAGGACGCGAACATGGAGCCCGGGAAAGCAAGGCCCAAGAGGCACCAGCTCTCCCGCAGCTCTTCTTCCCTGACGCGACTGAAGCCTTGCCGAGAAAGCAGCGGCGAAGTGCTGTTCGCTCCAAGCCAAAGCCTCTGTGCAAGCACAGCATTCGCTGAGAAATGTTCTGTGGGCTGCTGCTGCTTGCCTGAGCCCAGTCTCGCGGTGGGAGAAACCCGCAGAGAGCGAAAGCCTCATGGCCTGGGCATCTCCCCTGGGAAAGCACAGCGTTCCTTGGGAAATCAGAGTTGGGTTTGGGGATGCTGCTGCTGTAAGCCTGAGCTAGTCTCCGCAGCTTAGTTGAAGATACCCGCATGGAGCGAAATACCCTTTGCCCTAGCATCCCCTCTGCCTGAGAGAGAAGCCAAGTGTGGGGAAGTCGCTGCATGCCGACCCCGGAGAAGAGAAGGAGCCGTTGGCCTTGGGTTTGGGAAGCAGGATAGCCTGCCGTGGCACAAACAGCAGGCCGGTGGCAAGACAATGTCACTCGCTCCTTGTGTGGAGAGATGGAAGCCTGGATGCTAAGCAGACATGAGGGGACGACTAGGGCCGAGGTGCGTGCACCACTCCGAGGAAGGAGTCTGGGCAGAAGGCAGGCCTGTCCTGTGCCTCTGTTCCCAAGGGGACAGCATCTCCTTGGCCACCTGTCCCAAGGGCAGACTTGGGCTTGCCACCAGGTGCCATACCCGGAACTCGCAGAAACAACCCCATGGAGAAACGGTCAGTCAGATGACGTCTTCCACCAAGAAGTGGCAGCGATGTGAGTGGCAGGGAGTGTGCCGGTGAAAGAGTGGAGACAGTCCCCCACAGTTCCCCATCCCAGTGCACGGGCCGTGGGCAGGGATCCTGTGGCCTCCCCTCCTCTGTGGTCAAGGCACTGGCCTAGATCCCGAGTCTACCTCAGCGCCAGAGCAAAAGGCAAAGACTTACCTAGGACAAGAGATGGTAATAGGCATAGAGTGCCATGCTAGGCCACGCACGCTGCTGCAGGGTTGTGACTGTGTCTGCTTAGTTCCGGCATAGCAAGGTGAACCCCGAGAGTGAACTTGGAGCCCGGGAAAGCAATTCCAAGAGGCACCAGCTCTCCCGCGGCTCTTCTTCCCTGCCACGACAGAACGAACACCCAAAGCCTATCTTAGGAAGCAGCAGCGAAGTTCTCAATCGTGCCAAGCTGAAAACCCCTTCGAAAGCATAGCAGTCACTGGGAAAACAGATTCAGTTCTGAGGGCTGCTGTTCCTGCTTGCCTTAGCCTAGTATTCCCAGCAGGATGGGAGAAACCCGCATAGAGCGAAAGCCTCTTTGCCCTGGCATCCCCTCTGGGAAAGCACAGCAATCTTTGGCAAATCAGAGTCCGGTCTGAGGCATGCTCCTGTTGCCTGAGCTGGTCTCCTCAGCACGGTGTAATAAACCCACATGGAGCAAAATCCTCTATGCCTGGGCATCCCCTCTGCCTGAGAGAGAAGCGCGGTTGCGCCTGTGGAAAGAGCCTTAAGGAAACGGACACGTGTTTCAGTGCCGTCCCCAGGAGCATGTCTGTGGAAGGTGCAACACGCTGCCCGGGGACAACAGGAGCCATTGGCCTTCTGGTCTCGAAACGGTTGCGAAGCAGGAGAGCCGGCAATAAAGTATCACCCACTCCCAGTGCAGAGAGACAGAAGCCTGGTTGCTAAGGAGACAGGAGGGCATGAGTAGGGCAGGGCGCATGCTCCACTCTTAGGAAGGGGTCTGGGCCGAAAGTATGCCTGTCCTGAACCTCTGGGCCTAAGGAGACAGCAGCTCCTTGGCCACCTGTCCCTGGGGCAGACATGCGCTAGCCACCAGGCGCCTACGCTGAACTCGCAGAAACAGCTCCCTGAGATAACGGTGAGTTAGATGCTGTCTTCCTCCAGGATGTGGAAGCTTGGAAGAGGTACGGAGTTTCAGAAGAAGGAGTGGGGACAGTCCCCCAAAGCTCCCTATTCAGTGCACGGGCCGTGGGCAGGGATCTTGTCACCTCTCCTTTCCTGTGGGGAAAGCACTGGCCTAGTCCAAGAATCCACGTGAGTGCCAGAGTAAAAGGCCAAGCGATGCCTACACTGGGAGATGGTAATGTGCATAGAGTTCCCTCCTAGGCTATGCAAGCTACTGCAGGGTTGTGGGTGTGTCTGCTTAGTTCGGCCTGGCAGGGTGAACCCAGAACGCGAACATGGAGCCCGGGAAAGCAAGTCCCAAGAGGCACCAGCTCTCCCGCGGCTCTTCTTCCCTGCCGCAACAGAGCGAACACCCAAAGCCTTTCTTAGGAAGCAGCAGCGAAGTTCGGATCGTGGCAAGCTGAAAACCTCTTCGAAAGCATAGCAGTCGCTGGGAAATCAGAGTCGGTTCTGAGGGCTGCTGTTGCTGCTTGCCTTAGCCTAGTATTCCCAGCAGGATGGGAGAAACCCACATAGAGCGAAACACTCTTTGCCCTGGCATCCCGTCTGGGAAAGCACAGCATTCTTTGGGAACTCAGAGTCCAGTCTGAGCGCTGCTACTGTTTGCCTGAGCTGGTCTGGCCTAGACCGAGATTCCGCCTGAGCGCCAGAGTAAAAGGACAAGTGATGTCTACACTGGGAGATGGTAGTGTGCATAGAGTGCCATCCTAGGCTATGCACGCTACTGCAGGGTTGTGGCTGTGTCTGCTTAGTTCAGCCTGGCAGGGTGAACCTAGGACGCGAACATGGAGCCCGGGAAAGCAAGGCCCAAGAGGCACCAGCTCTCCCGCAGCTCTTCTTCCCTGACGCGACTGAAGCCTTGCCGAGAAAGCAGCGGCGAAGTGCTGTTCGCTCCAAGCCAAAGCCTCTGTGCAAGCACAGCATTCGCTGAGAAATGTTCTGTGGGCTGCTGCTGCTTGCCTGAGCCCAGTCTCGCGGTGGGAGAAACCCGCAGAGAGCGAAAGCCTCATGGCCTGGGCATCTCCCCTGGGAAAGCACAGCGTTCCTTGGGAAATCAGAGTTGGGTTTGGGGATGCTGCTGCTGTAAGCCTGAGCTAGTCTCCGCAGCTTAGTTGAAGATACCCGCATGGAGCGAAATACCCTTTGCCCTAGCATCCCCTCTGCCTGAGAGAGAAGCCAAGTGTGGGGAAGTCGCTGCATGCCGACCCCGGAGAAGAGAAGGAGCCGTTGGCCTTGGGTTTGGGAAGCAGGATAGCCTGCTGTGGCACAAACAGCAGGCCGGTGGCAAGACAATGTCACTCGCTCCTTGTGTGGAGAGATGGAAGCCTGGATGCTAAGCAGACATGAGGGGACGACTAGGGCCGAGGTGCGTGCACCACTCCGAGGAAGGAGTCTGGGCAGAAGGCAGGCCTGTCCTGTGCCTCTGTTCCCAAGGGGACAGCATCTCCTTGGCCACCTGTCCCAAGGGCAGACTTGGGCTTGCCACCAGGTGCCATACCCGGAACTCGCAGAAACAACCCCATGGAGAAACGGTCAGTCAGATGACGTCTTCCACCAAGAAGTGGCAGCGATGTGAGTGGCAGGGAGTGTGCCGGTGAAAGAGTGGAGACAGTCCCCCACAGTTCCCCATCCCAGTGCACGGGCCGTGGGCAGGGATCCTGTGGCCTCCCCTCCTCTGTGGTCAAGGCACTGGCCTAGATCCCGAGTCTACCTCAGCGCCAGAGCAAAAGGCAAAGACTTACCTAGGACAAGAGATGGTAATAGGCATAGAGTGCCATGCTAGGCCATGCACGCTGCTGCAGGGTTGTGACTGTGTCTGCTTAGTTCCGGCATAGCAAGGTGAACCCCGAGAGTGAACTTGGAGCCCGGGAAAGCAATTCCAAGAGGCACCAGCTCTCCCGCGGCTCTTCTTCCCTGCCACGACAGAACGAACACCCAAAGCCTATCTTAGGAAGCAGCAGCGAAGTTCTCAATCGTGCCAAGCTGAAAACCCCTTCGAAAGCATAGCAGTCACTGGGAAAACAGAGTCAGTTCTGAGGGCTGCTGTTCCTGCTTGCCTTAGCCTAGTATTCCCAGCAGGATGGGAGAAACCCGCATAGAGCGAAAGCCTCTTTGCCCTGGCATCCCCTCTGGGAAAGCACAGCAATCTTTGGCAAATCAGAGTCCGGTCTGAGGCATGCTCCTGTTGCCTGAGCTGGTCTCCTCAGCACGGTGTAATAAACCCACATGGAGCAAAATCCTCTATGCCTGGGCATCCCCTCTGCCTGAGAGAGAAGCGCGGTTGCGCCTGTGGAAAGAGCCTTAAGGAAACGGACACGTGTTTCAGTGCCGTCCCCAGGAGCATGTCTGTGGAAGGTGCAACACGCTGCCCGGGGACAACAGGAGCCATTGGCCTTCTGGTCTCGAAACGGTTGCGAAGCAGGAGAGCCGGCAATAAAGTATCACCCACTCCCAGTGCAGAGAGACAGAAGCCTGGTTGCTAAGGAGACAGGAGGGCATGAGTAGGGCAGGGCGCATGCTCCACTCTTAGGAAGGGGTCTGGGCCGAAAGTATGCCTGTCCTGAACCTCTGGGCCTAAGGAGACAGCAGCTCCTTGGCCACCTGTCCCTGGGGCAGACATGCGCTAGCCACCAGGCGCCTACGCTGAACTCGCAGAAACAGCTCCCTGAGATAACGGTGAGTTAGATGCTGTCTTCCTCCAGGATGTGGAAGCTTGGAAGAGGTACGGAGTTTCAGAAGAAGGAGTGGGGACAGTCCCCCAAAGCTCCCTATTCAGTGCACGGGCCGTGGGCAGGGATCTTGTCACCTCTCCTTTCCTGTGGGGAAAGCACTGGCCTAGTCCAAGAATCCACGTGAGTGCCAGAGTAAAAGGCCAAGCGATGCCTAAACTGGGAGATGGTAATGTGCATAGAGTTCCCTCCTAGGCTATGCAAGCTACTGCAGGGTTGTGGGAGTGTCTGCTTAGTTCGGCCTGGCAGGGTGAACCCAGAATGCGAACATGGAGCCCGGGAAAGCAAGTCCCAAGAGGCACCAGCTCTCCCGCGGCTCTTCTTCCCTGCCGCAACAGAGCGAACACCCAAAGCCTTTCTTAGGAAGCAGCAGCGAAGTTCGGATCGTGGCAAGCTGAAAACCTCTTCGAAAGCATAGCAGTCGCTGGGAAATCAGAGTCGGTTCTGAGGGCTGCTGTTGCTGCTTGCCTTAGCCTAGTATTCCCAGCAGGATGGGAGAAACCCACATAGAGCGAAACACTCTTTGCCCTGGCATCCCGTCTGGGAAAGCACAGCATTCTTTGGGAACTCAGAGTCCAGTCTGAGCGCTGCTACTGTTTGCCTGAGCTGGTCTGGCCTAGACCGAGATTCCGCCTGAGCGCCAGAGTAAAAGGACAAGTGATGTCTACCCTGGGAGATGGTAGTGTGCATAGAGTGCATTCCTAGGCTATGCACGCTACTGCAGGGTTGTGGCTGTGTCTGCTTAGTTCGGCCTGGCAGGGTGAACCTAGGACGCGAACATGGAGCCCGGGAAAGCAAGGCCCAAGAGGCACCAGCTCTCCCGCAGCTCTTCTTCCCTGACGCGACTGAAGCCTTGCCGAGAAAGCAGCGGCGAAGTGCTGTTCATTCCAAGCCAAAGCCTCTGTGCAAGCACAGCATTCGCTGAGAAATGTTCTGTGGGCTGCTGCTGCTTGCCTGAGCCCAGTCTCGCGGTGGGAGAAACCCGCAGAGAGCGAAAGCCTCATGGCCTGGGCATCTCCCCTGGGAAAGCACAGCGTTCCTTGGGAAATCAGAGTTGGGTTTGGGGATGCTGCTGCTGTAAGCCTGAGCTAGTCTCCGCAGCTTAGTTGAAGATACCCGCATGGAGCGAAATACCCTTTGCCCTAGCATCCCCTCTGCCTGAGAGAGAAGCCAAGTGTGGGGAAGTCGCTGCATGCCGACCCCGGAGAAGAGAAGGAGCCGTTGGCCTTGGGTTTGGGAAGCAGGATAGCCTGCCGTGGCACAAACAGCAGGCCGGTGGCAAGACAATGTCACTCGCTCCTTGTGTGGAGAGATGGAAGCCTGGATGCTAAGCAGACATGAGGGGACGACTAGGGCCGAGGTGCGTGCACCACTCCGAGGAAGGAGTCTGGGCAGAAGGCAGGCCTGTCCTGTGCCTCTGTTCCCAAGGGGACAGCATCTCCTTGGCCACCTGTCCCAAGGGCAGACTTGGGCTTGCCACCAGGTGCCATACCCGGAACTCGCAGAAACAACCCCATGGAGAAACGGTCAGTCAGATGACGTCTTCCACCAAGAAGTGGCAGCGATGTGAGTGGCAGGGAGTGTGCCGGTGAAAGAGTGGAGACAGTCCCCCACAGTTCCCCATCCCAGTGCACGGGCCGTGGGCAGGGATCCTGTGGCCTCCCCTCCTCTGTGGTCAAGGCACTGGCCTAGATCCCGAGTCTACCTCAGCGCCAGAGCAAAAGGCAAAGACTTACCTAGGACAAGAGATGGTAATAGGCATAGAGTGCCATGCTAGGCCACGCACGCTGCTGCAGGGTTGTGACTGTGTCTGCTTAGTTCCGGCATAGCAAGGTGAACCCCGAGAGTGAACTTGGAGCCCGGGAAAGCAATTCCAAGAGGCACCAGCTCTCCCGCGGCTCTTCTTCCCTGCCACGACAGAACGAACACCCAAAGCCTATCTTAGGAAGCAGCAGCGAAGTTCTCAATCGTGCCAAGCTGAAAACCCCTTCGAAAGCATAGCAGTCACTGGGAAAACAGATTCAGTTCTGAGGGCTGCTGTTCCTGCTTGCCTTAGCCTAGTATTCCCAGCAGGATGGGAGAAACCCGCATAGAGCGAAAGCCTCTTTGCCCTGGCATCCCCTCTGGGAAAGCACAGCAATCTTTGGCAAATCAGAGTCCGGTCTGAGGCATGCTCCTGTTGCCTGAGCTGGTCTCCTCAGCACGGTGTAATAAACCCACATGGAGCAAAATCCTCTATGCCTGGGCATCCCCTCTGCCTGAGAGAGAAGCGCGGTTGCGCCTGTGGAAAGAGCCTTAAGGAAACGGACACGTGTTTCAGTGCCGTCCCCAGGAGCATGTCTGTGGAAGGTGCAACACGCTGCCCGGGGACAACAGGAGCCATTGGCCTTCTGGTCTCGAAACGGTTGCGAAGCAGGAGAGCCGGCAATAAAGTATCACCCACTCCCAGTGCAGAGAGACAGAAGCCTGGTTGCTAAGGAGACAGGAGGGCATGAGTAGGGCAGGGCGCATGCTCCACTCTTAGGAAGGGGTCTGGGCCGAAAGTATGCCTGTCCTGAACCTCTGGGCCTAAGGAGACAGCAGCTCCTTGGCCACCTGTCCCTGGGGCAGACATGCGCTAGCCACCAGGCGCCTACGCTGAACTCGCAGAAACAGCTCCCTGAGATAACGGTGAGTTAGATGCTGTCTTCCTCCAGGATGTGGAAGCTTGGAAGAGGTACGGAGTTTCAGAAGAAGGAGTGGGGACAGTCCCCCAAAGCTCCCTATTCAGTGCACGGGCCGTGGGCAGGGATCTTGTCACCTCTCCTTTCCTGTGGGGAAAGCACTGGCCTAGTCCAAGAATCCACGTGAGTGCCAGAGTAAAAGGCCAAGCGATGCCTACACTGGGAGATGGTAATGTGCATAGAGTTCCCTCCTAGGCTATGCAAGCTACTGCAGGGTTGTGGGTGTGTCTGCTTAGTTCGGCCTGGCAGGGTGAACCCAGAACGCGAACATGGAGCCCGGGAAAGCAAGTCCCAAGAGGCACCAGCTCTCCCGCGGCTCTTCTTCCCTGCCGCAACAGAGCGAACACCCAAAGCCTTTCTTAGGAAGCAGCAGCGAAGTTCGGATCGTGGCAAGCTGAAAACCTCTTCGAAAGCATAGCAGTCGCTGGGAAATCAGAGTCGGTTCTGAGGGCTGCTGTTGCTGCTTGCCTTAGCCTAGTATTCCCAGCAGGATGGGAGAAACCCACATAGAGCGAAACACTCTTTGCCCTGGCATCCCGTCTGGGAAAGCACAGCATTCTTTGGGAACTCAGAGTCCAGTCTGAGCGCTGCTACTGTTTGCCTGAGCTGGTCTGGCCTAGACCGAGATTCCGCCTGAGCGCCAGAGTAAAAGGACAAGTGATGTCTACACTGGGAGATGGTAGTGTGCATAGAGTGCCATCCTAGGCTATGCACGCTACTGCAGGGTTGTGGCTGTGTCTGCTTAGTTCAGCCTGGCAGGGTGAACCTAGGACGCGAACATGGAGCCCGGGAAAGCAAGGCCCAAGAGGCACCAGCTCTCCCGCAGCTCTTCTTCCCTGACGCGACTGAAGCCTTGCCGAGAAAGCAGCGGCGAAGTGCTGTTCGCTCCAAGCCAAAGCCTCTGTGCAAGCACAGCATTCGCTGAGAAATGTTCTGTGGGCTGCTGCTGCTTGCCTGAGCCCAGTCTCGCGGTGGGAGAAACCCGCAGAGAGCGAAAGCCTCATGGCCTGGGCATCTCCCCTGGGAAAGCACAGCGTTCCTTGGGAAATCAGAGTTGGGTTTGGGGATGCTGCTGCTGTAAGCCTGAGCTAGTCTCCGCAGCTTAGTTGAAGATACCCGCATGGAGCGAAATACCCTTTGCCCTAGCATCCCCTCTGCCTGAGAGAGAAGCCAAGTGTGGGGAAGTCGCTGCATGCCGACCCCGGAGAAGAGAAGGAGCCGTTGGCCTTGGGTTTGGGAAGCAGGATAGCCTGCTGTGGCACAAACAGCAGGCCGGTGGCAAGACAATGTCACTCGCTCCTTGTGTGGAGAGATGGAAGCCTGGATGCTAAGCAGACATGAGGGGACGACTAGGGCCGAGGTGCGTGCACCACTCCGAGGAAGGAGTCTGGGCAGAAGGCAGGCCTGTCCTGTGCCTCTGTTCCCAAGGGGACAGCATCTCCTTGGCCACCTGTCCCAAGGGCAGACTTGGGCTTGCCACCAGGTGCCATACCCGGAACTCGCAGAAACAACCCCATGGAGAAACGGTCAGTCAGATGACGTCTTCCACCAAGAAGTGGCAGCGATGTGAGTGGCAGGGAGTGTGCCGGTGAAAGAGTGGAGACAGTCCCCCACAGTTCCCCATCCCAGTGCACGGGCCGTGGGCAGGGATCCTGTGGCCTCCCCTCCTCTGTGGTCAAGGCACTGGCCTAGATCCCGAGTCTACCTCAGCGCCAGAGCAAAAGGCAAAGACTTACCTAGGACAAGAGATGGTAATAGGCATAGAGTGCCATGCTAGGCCATGCACGCTGCTGCAGGGTTGTGACTGTGTCTGCTTAGTTCCGGCATAGCAAGGTGAACCCCGAGAGTGAACTTGGAGCCCGGGAAAGCAATTCCAAGAGGCACCAGCTCTCCCGCGGCTCTTCTTCCCTGCCACGACAGAACGAACACCCAAAGCCTATCTTAGGAAGCAGCAGCGAAGTTCTCAATCGTGCCAAGCTGAAAACCCCTTCGAAAGCATAGCAGTCACTGGGAAAACAGATTCAGTTCTGAGGGCTGCTGTTCCTGCTTGCCTTAGCCTAGTATTCCCAGCAGGATGGGAGAAACCCGCATAGAGCGAAAGCCTCTTTGCCCTGGCATCCCCTCTGGGAAAGCACAGCAATCTTTGGCAAATCAGAGTCCGGTCTGAGGCATGCTCCTGTTGCCTGAGCTGGTCTCCTCAGCACGGTGTAATAAACCCACATGGAGCAAAATCCTCTATGCCTGGGCATCCCCTCTGCCTGAGAGAGAAGCGCGGTTGCGCCTGTGGAAAGAGCCTTAAGGAAACGGACACGTGTTTCAGTGCCGTCCCCAGGAGCATGTCTGTGGAAGGTGCAACACGCTGCCCGGGGACAACAGGAGCCATTGGCCTTCTGGTCTCGAAACGGTTGCGAAGCAGGAGAGCCGGCAATAAAGTATCACCCACTCCCAGTGCAGAGAGACAGAAGCCTGGTTGCTAAGGAGACAGGAGGGCATGAGTAGGGCAGGGCGCATGCTCCACTCTTAGGAAGGGGTCTGGGCCGAAAGTATGCCTGTCCTGAACCTCTGGGCCTAAGGAGACAGCAGCTCCTTGGCCACCTGTCCCTGGGGCAGACATGCGCTAGCCACCAGGCGCCTACGCTGAACTCGCAGAAACAGCTCCCTGAGATAACGGTGAGTTAGATGCTGTCTTCCTCCAGGATGTGGAAGCTTGGAAGAGGTACGGAGTTTCAGAAGAAGGAGTGGGGACAGTCCCCCAAAGCTCCCTATTCAGTGCACGGGCCGTGGGCAGGGATCTTGTCACCTCTCCTTTCCTGTGGGGAAAGCACTGGCCTAGTCCAAGAATCCACGTGAGTGCCAGAGTAAAAGGCCAAGCGATGCCTAAACTGGGAGATGGTAATGTGCATAGAGTTCCCTCCTAGGCTATGCAAGCTACTGCAGGGTTGTGGGAGTGTCTGCTTAGTTCGGCCTGGCAGGGTGAACCCAGAATGCGAACATGGAGCCCGGGAAAGCAAGTCCCAAGAGGCACCAGCTCTCCCGCGGCTCTTCTTCCCTGCCGCAACAGAGCGAACACCCAAAGCCTTTCTTAGGAAGCAGCAGCGAAGTTCGGATCGTGGCAAGCTGAAAACCTCTTCGAAAGCATAGCAGTCGCTGGGAAATCAGAGTCGGTTCTGAGGGCTGCTGTTGCTGCTTGCCTTAGCCTAGTATTCCCAGCAGGATGGGAGAAACCCACATAGAGCGAAACACTCTTTGCCCTGGCATCCCGTCTGGGAAAGCACAGCATTCTTTGGGAACTCAGAGTCCAGTCTGAGCGCTGCTACTGTTTGCCTGAGCTGGTCTGGCCTAGACCGAGATTCCGCCTGAGCGCCAGAGTAAAAGGACAAGTGATGTCTACCCTGGGAGATGGTAGTGTGCATAGAGTGCATTCCTAGGCTATGCACGCTACTGCAGGGTTGTGGCTGTGTCTGCTTAGTTCGGCCTGGCAGGGTGAACCTAGGACGCGAACATGGAGCCCGGGAAAGCAAGGCCCAAGAGGCACCAGCTCTCCCGCAGCTCTTCTTCCCTGACGCGACTGAAGCCTTGCCGAGAAAGCAGCGGCGAAGTGCTGTTCATTCCAAGCCAAAGCCTCTGTGCAAGCACAGCATTCGCTGAGAAATGTTCTGTGGGCTGCTGCTGCTTGCCTGAGCCCAGTCTCGCGGTGGGAGAAACCCGCAGAGAGCGAAAGCCTCATGGCCTGGGCATCTCCCCTGGGAAAGCACAGCGTTCCTTGGGAAATCAGAGTTGGGTTTGGGGATGCTGCTGCTGTAAGCCTGAGCTAGTCTCCGCAGCTTAGTTGAAGATACCCGCATGGAGCGAAATACCCTTTGCCCTAGCATCCCCTCTGCCTGAGAGAGAAGCCAAGTGTGGGGAAGTCGCTGCATGCCGACCCCGGAGAAGAGAAGGAGCCGTTGGCCTTGGGTTTGGGAAGCAGGATAGCCTGCCGTGGCACAAACAGCAGGCCGGTGGCAAGACAATGTCACTCGCTCCTTGTGTGGAGAGATGGAAGCCTGGATGCTAAGCAGACATGAGGGGACGACTAGGGCCGAGGTGCGTGCACCACTCCGAGGAAGGAGTCTGGGCAGAAGGCAGGCCTGTCCTGTGCCTCTGTTCCCAAGGGGACAGCATCTCCTTGGCCACCTGTCCCAAGGGCAGACTTGGGCTTGCCACCAGGTGCCATACCCGGAACTCGCAGAAACAACCCCATGGAGAAACGGTCAGTCAGATGACGTCTTCCACCAAGAAGTGGCAGCGATGTGAGTGGCAGGGAGTGTGCCGGTGAAAGAGTGGAGACAGTCCCCCACAGTTCCCCATCCCAGTGCACGGGCCGTGGGCAGGGATCCTGTGGCCTCCCCTCCTCTGTGGTCAAGGCACTGGCCTAGATCCCGAGTCTACCTCAGCGCCAGAGCAAAAGGCAAAGACTTACCTAGGACAAGAGATGGTAATAGGCATAGAGTGCCATGCTAGGCCACGCACGCTGCTGCAGGGTTGTGACTGTGTCTGCTTAGTTCCGGCATAGCAAGGTGAACCCCGAGAGTGAACTTGGAGCCCGGGAAAGCAATTCCAAGAGGCACCAGCTCTCCCGCGGCTCTTCTTCCCTGCCACGACAGAACGAACACCCAAAGCCTATCTTAGGAAGCAGCAGCGAAGTTCTCAATCGTGCCAAGCTGAAAACCCCTTCGAAAGCATAGCAGTCACTGGGAAAACAGATTCAGTTCTGAGGGCTGCTGTTCCTGCTTGCCTTAGCCTAGTATTCCCAGCAGGATGGGAGAAACCCGCATAGAGCGTAAGCCTCTTTGCCCTGGCATCCCCTCTGGGAAAGCACAGCAATCTTTGGCAAATCAGAGTCCGGTCTGAGGCATGCTCCTGTTGCCTGAGCTGGTCTCCTCAGCACGGTGTAATAAACCCACATGGAGCAAAATCCTCTATGCCTGGGCATCCCCTCTGCCTGAGAGAGAAGCGCGGTTGCGCCTGTGGAAAGAGCCTTAAGGAAACGGACACGTGTTTCAGTGCCGTCCCCAGGAGCATGTCTGTGGAAGGTGCAACACGCTGCCCGGGGACAACAGGAGCCATTGGCCTTCTGGTCTCGAAACGGTTGCGAAGCAGGAGAGCCGGCAATAAAGTATCACCCACTCCCAGTGCAGAGAGACAGAAGCCTGGTTGCTAAGGAGACAGGAGGGCATGAGTAGGGCAGGGCGCATGCTCCACTCTTAGGAAGGGGTCTGGGCCGAAAGTATGCCTGTCCTGAACCTCTGGGCCTAAGGAGACAGCAGCTCCTTGGCCACCTGTCCCTGGGGCAGACATGCGCTAGCCACCAGGCGCCTACGCTGAACTCGCAGAAACAGCTCCCTGAGATAACGGTGAGTTAGATGCTGTCTTCCTCCAGGATGTGGAAGCTTGGAAGAGGTACGGAGTTTCAGAAGAAGGAGTGGGGACAGTCCCCCAAAGCTCCCTATTCAGTGCACGGGCGGTGGGCAGGGATCTTGTCACCTCTCCTTTCCTGTGGGGAAAGCACTGGCCTAGTCCAAGAATCCACGTGAGTGCCAGAGTAAAAGGCCAAGCGATGCCTACACTGGGAGATGGTAATGTGCATAGAGTTCCCTCCTAGGCTATGCAAGCTACTGCAGGGTTGTGGGTGTGTCTGCTTAGTTCGGCCTGGCAGGGTGAACCCAGAACGCGAACATGGAGCCCGGGAAAGCAAGTCCCAAGAGGCACCAGCTCTCCCGCGGCTCTTCTTCCCTGCCGCGACAGAGCGAACACCCAAAGCCTTTCTTAGGAAGCAGCAGCAAAGTTCGGATCGTGGCAAGCTGAAAACCTCTTCGAAAGCATAGCAGTCGCTGGGAAATCAGAGTCGGTTCTGAGGGCTGCTGTTGCTGCTTGCCTTAGCCTAGTATTCCCAGCAGGATGGGAGAAACCCACATAGAGCGAAACACTCTTTGCCCTGGCATCCCGTCTGGGAAAGCACAGCATTCTTTGGGAACTCAGAGTCCAGTCTGAGCGCTGCTACTGTTTGCCTGAGCTGGTCTGGCCTAGACCGAGATTCCGCCTGAGCGCCAGAGTAAAAGGACAAGTGATGTCTACACTGGGAGATGGTAGTGTGCATAGAGTGCCATCCTAGGCTATGCACGCTACTGCAGGGTTGTGGCTGTGTCTGCTTAGTTCGGCCTGGCAGGGTGAACCTAGGACGCGAACATGGAGCCCGGGAAAGCAAGGCCCAAGAGGCACCAGCTCTCCCGCAGCTCTTCTTCCCTGACGCGACTGAAGCCTTGCCGAGAAAGCAGCGGCGAAGTGCTGTTCGCTCCAAGCCAAAGCCTCTGTGCAAGCACAGCATTCGCTGAGAAATGTTCTGTGGGCTGCTGCTGCTTGCCTGAGCCCAGTCTCGCGGTGGGAGAAACCCGCAGAGAGCGAAAGCCTCATGGCCTGGGCATCTCCCCTGGGAAAGCACAGCGTTCCTTGGGAAATCAGAGTTGGGTTTGGGGATGCTGCTGCTGTAAGCCTGAGCTAGTCTCCGCAGCTTAGTTGAAGATACCCGCATGGAGCGAAATACCCTTTGCCCTAGCATCCCCTCTGCCTGAGAGAGAAGCCAAGTGTGGGGAAGTCGCTGCATGCCGACCCCGGAGAAGAGAAGGAGCCGTTGGCCTTGGGTTTGGGAAGCAGGATAGCCTGCCGTGGCACAAACAGCAGGCCGGTGGCAAGACAATGTCACTCGCTCCTTGTGTGGAGAGATGGAAGCCTGGATGCTAAGCAGACATGAGGGGACGACTAGGGCCGAGGTGCGTGCACCACTCCGAGGAAGGAGTCTGGGCAGAAGGCAGGCCTGTCCTGTGCCTCTGTTCCCAAGGGGACAGCATCTCCTTGGCCACCTGTCCCAAGGGCAGACTTGGGCTTGCCACCAGGTGCCATACCCGGAACTCGCAGAAACAACCCCATGGAGAAACGGTCAGTCAGATGACGTCTTCCACCAAGAAGTGGCAGCGATGTGAGTGGCAGGGAGTGTGCCGGTGAAAGAGTGGAGACAGTCCCCCACAGTTCCCCATCCCAGTGCACGGGCCGTGGGCAGGGATCCTGTGGCCTCCCCTCCTCTGTGGTCAAGGCACTGGCCTAGATCCCGAGTCTACCTCAGCGCCAGAGCAAAAGGCAAAGACTTACCTAGGACAAGAGATGGTAATAGGCATAGAGTGCCATGCTAGGCCATGCACGCTGCTGCAGGGTTGTGACTGTGTCTGCTTAGTTCCGGCATAGCAAGGTGAACCCCGAGAGTGAACTTGGAGCCCGGGAAAGCAATTCCAAGAGGCACCAGCTCTCCCGCGGCTCTTCTTCCCTGCCACGACAGAACGAACACCCAAAGCCTATCTTAGGAAGCAGCAGCGAAGTTCTCAATCGTGCCAAGCTGAAAACCCCTTCGAAAGCATAGCAGTCACTGGGAAAACAGATTCAGTTCTGAGGGCTGCTGTTCCTGCTTGCCTTAGCCTAGTATTCCCAGCAGGATGGGAGAAACCCGCATAGAGCGAAAGCCTCTTTGCCCTGGCATCCCCTCTGGGAAAGCACAGCAATCTTTGGCAAATCAGAGTCCGGTCTGAGGCATGCTCCTGTTGCCTGAGCTGGTCTCCTCAGCACGGTGTAATAAACCCACATGGAGCAAAATCCTCTATGCCTGGGCATCCCCTCTGCCTGAGAGAGAAGCGCGGTTGCGCCTGTGGAAAGAGCCTTAAGGAAACGGACACGTGTTTCAGTGCCGTCCCCAGGAGCATGTCTGTGGAAGGTGCAACACGCTGCCCGGGGACAACAGGAGCCATTGGCCTTCTGGTCTCGAAACGGTTGCGAAGCAGGAGAGCCGGCAATAAAGTATCACCCACTCCCAGTGCAGAGAGACAGAAGCCTGGTTGCTAAGGAGACAGGAGGGCATGAGTAGGGCAGGGCGCATGCTCCACTCTTAGGAAGGGGTCTGGGCCGAAAGTATGCCTGTCCTGAACCTCTGGGCCTAAGGAGACAGCAGCTCCTTGGCCACCTGTCCCTGGGGCAGACATGCGCTAGCCACCAGGCGCCTACGCTGAACTCGCAGAAACAGCTCCCTGAGATAACGGTGAGTTAGATGCTGTCTTCCTCCAGGATGTGGAAGCTTGGAAGAGGTACGGAGTTTCAGAAGAAGGAGTGGGGACAGTCCCCCAAAGCTCCCTATTCAGTGCACGGGCCGTGGGCAGGGATCTTGTCACCTCTCCTTTCCTGTGGGGAAAGCACTGGCCTAGTCCAAGAATCCACGTGAGTGCCAGAGTAAAAGGCCAAGCGATGCCTAAACTGGGAGATGGTAATGTGCATAGAGTTCCCTCCTAGGCTATGCAAGCTACTGCAGGGTTGTGGGAGTGTCTGCTTAGTTCGGCCTGGCAGGGTGAACCCAGAATGCGAACATGGAGCCCGGGAAAGCAAGTCCCAAGAGGCACCAGCTCTCCCGCGGCTCTTCTTCCCTGCCGCAACAGAGCGAACACCCAAAGCCTTTCTTAGGAAGCAGCAGCGAAGTTCGGATCGTGGCAAGCTGAAAACCTCTTCGAAAGCATAGCAGTCGCTGGGAAATCAGAGTCGGTTCTGAGGGCTGCTGTTGCTGCTTGCCTTAGCCTAGTATTCCCAGCAGGATGGGAGAAACCCACATAGAGCGAAACACTCTTTGCCCTGGCATCCCGTCTGGGAAAGCACAGCATTCTTTGGGAACTCAGAGTCCAGTCTGAGCGCTGCTACTGTTTGCCTGAGCTGCTCTGGCCTAGACCGAGATTCCGCCTGAGCGCCAGAGTAAAAGGACAAGTGATGTCTACCCTGGGAGATGGTAGTGTGCATAGAGTGCATTCCTAGGCTATGCACGCTACTGCAGGGTTGTGGCTGTGTCTGCTTAGTTCGGCCTGGCAGGGTGAACCTAGGACGCGAACATGGAGCCCGGGAAAGCAAGGCCCAAGAGGCACCAGCTCTCCCGCAGCTCTTCTTCCCTGACGCGACTGAAGCCTTGCCGAGAAAGCAGCGGCGAAGTGCTGTTCATTCCAAGCCAAAGCCTCTGTGCAAGCACAGCATTCGCTGAGAAATGTTCTGTGGGCTGCTGCTGCTTGCCTGAGCCCAGTCTCGCGGTGGGAGAAACCCGCAGAGAGCGAAAGCCTCATGGCCTGGGCATCTCCCCTGGGAAAGCACAGCGTTCCTTGGGAAATCAGAGTTGGGTTTGGGGATGCTGCTGCTGTAAGCCTGAGCTAGTCTCCGCAGCTTAGTTGAAGATACCCGCATGGAGCGAAATACCCTTTGCCCTAGCATCCCCTCTGCCTGAGAGAGAAGCCAAGTGTGGGGAAGTCGCTGCATGCCGACCCCGGAGAAGAGAAGGAGCCGTTGGCCTTGGGTTTGGGAAGCAGGATAGCCTGCCGTGGCACAAACAGCAGGCCGGTGGGAAGACAATGTCACTCGCTCCTTGTGTGGAGAGATGGAAGCCTGGATGCTAAGCAGACATGAGGGGACGACTAGGGCCGAGGTGCGTGCACCACTCCGAGGAAGGAGTCTGGGCAGAAGGCAGGCCTGTCCTGTGCCTCTGTTCCCAAGGGGACAGCATCTCCTTGGCCACCTGTCCCAAGGGCAGACTTGGGCTTGCCACCAGGTGCCATACCCGGAACTCGCAGAAACAACCCCATGGAGAAACGGTCAGTCAGATGACGTCTTCCACCAAGAAGTGGCAGCGATGTGAGTGGCAGGGAGTGTGCCGGTGAAAGAGTGGAGACAGTCCCCCACAGTTCCCCATCCCAGTGCACGGGCCGTGGGCAGGGATCCTGTGGCCTCCCCTCCTCTGTGGTCAAGGCACTGGCCTAGATCCCGAGTCTACCTCAGCGCCAGAGCAAAAGGCAAAGACTTACCTAGGACAAGAGATGGTAATAGGCATAGAGTGCCATGCTAGGCCACGCACGCTGCTGCAGGGTTGTGACTGTGTCTGCTTAGTTCCGGCATAGCAAGGTGAACCCCGAGAGTGAACTTGGAGCCCGGGAAAGCAATTCCAAGAGGCACCAGCTCTCCCGCGGCTCTTCTTCCCTGCCACGACAGAACGAACACCCAAAGCCTATCTTAGGAAGCAGCAGCGAAGTTCTCAATCGTGCCAAGCTGAAAACCCCTTCGAAAGCATAGCAGTCACTGGGAAAACAGATTCAGTTCTGAGGGCTGCTGTTCCTGCTTGCCTTAGCCTAGTATTCCCAGCAGGATGGGAGAAACCCGCATAGAGCGTAAGCCTCTTTGCCCTGGCATCCCCTCTGGGAAAGCACAGCAATCTTTGGCAAATCAGAGTCCGGTCTGAGGCATGCTCCTGTTGCCTGAGCTGGTCTCCTCAGCACGGTGTAATAAACCCACATGGAGCAAAATCCTCTATGCCTGGGCATCCCCTCTGCCTGAGAGAGAAGCGCGGTTGCGCCTGTGGAAAGAGCCTTAAGGAAACGGACACGTGTTTCAGTGCCGTCCCCAGGAGCATGTCTGTGGAAGGTGCAACACGCTGCCCGGGGACAACAGAAGCCATTGGCCTTCTGGTCTCGAAACGGTTGCGAAGCAGGAGAGCCGGCAATAAAGTATCACCCACTCCCAGTGCAGAGAGACAGAAGCCTGGTTGCTAAGGAGACAGGAGGGCATGAGTAGGGCAGGGCGCATGCTCCACTCTTAGGAAGGGGTCTGGGCCGAAAGTATGCCTGTCCTGAACCTCTGGGCCTAAGGAGACAGCAGCTCCTTGGCCACCTGTCCCTGGGGCAGACATGCGCTAGCCACCAGGCGCCTACGCTGAACTCGCAGAAACAGCTCCCTGAGATAACGGTGAGTTAGATGCTGTCTTCCTCCAGGATGTGGAAGCTTGGAAGAGGTACGGAGTTTCAGAAGGAGTGGGGACAGTCCCCCAAAGCTCCCTATTCAGTGCACGGGCCGTGGGCAGGGATCTTGTCACCTCTCCTTTCCTGTGGGGAAAGCACTGGCCTAGTCCAAGAATCCACGTGAGTGCCAGAGTAAAAGGCCAAGCGATGCCTACACTGGGAGATGGTAATGTGCATAGAGTTCCCTCCTAGGCTATGCAAGCTACTGCAGGGTTGTGGGTGTGTCTGCTTAGTTCGGCCTGGCAGGGTGAACCCAGAACGCGAACATGGAGCCCGGGAAAGCAAGTCCCAAGAGGCACCAGCTCTCCCGCGGCTCTTCTTCCCTGCCGCGACAGAGCGAACACCCAAAGCCTTTCTTAGGAAGCAGCAGCAAAGTTCGGATCGTGGCAAGCTGAAAACCTCTTCGAAAGCATAGCAGTCGCTGGGAAATCAGAGTCGGTTCTGAGGGCTGCTGTTGCTGCTTGCCTTAGCCTAGTATTCCCAGCAGGATGGGAGAAACCCACATAGAGCGAAACACTCTTTGCCCTGGCATCCCGTCTGGGAAAGCACAGCATTCTTTGGGAACTCAGAGTCCAGTCTGAGCGCTGCTACTGTTTGCCTGAGCTGGTCTGGCCTAGACCGAGATTCCGCCTGAGCGCCAGAGTAAAAGGACAAGTGATGTCTACACTGGGAGATGGTAGTGTGCATAGAGTGCCATCCTAGGCTATGCACGCTACTGCAGGGTTGTGGCTGTGTCTGCTTAGTTCGGCCTGGCAGGGTGAACCTAGGACGCGAACATGGAGCCCGGGAAAGCAAGGCCCAAGAGGCACCAGCTCTCCCGCAACTCTTCTTCCCTGACGCGACTGAAGCCTTGCCGAGAAAGCAGCGGCGAAGTGCTGTTCGCTCCAAGCCAAAGCCTCTGTGCAAGCACAGCATTCGCTGAGAAATGTTCTGTGGGCTGCTGCTGCTTGCCTGAGCCCAGTCTCGCGGTGGGAGAAACCCGCAGAGAGCGAAAGCCTCATGGCCTGGGCATCTCCCCTGGGAAAGCACAGCGTTCCTTGGGAAATCAGAGTTGGGTTTGGGGATGCTGCTGCTGTAAGCCTGAGCTAGTCTCCGCAGCTTAGTTGAAGATACCCGCATGGAGCGAAATACCCTTTGCCCTAGCATCCCCTCTGCCTGAGAGAGAAGCCAAGTGTGGGGAAGTCGCTGCATGCCGACCCCGGAGAAGAGAAGGAGCCGTTGGCCTTGGGTTTGGGAAGCAGGATAGCCTGCCGTGGCACAAACAGCAGGCCGGTGGCAAGACAATGTCACTCGCTCCTTGTGTGGAGAGATGGAAGCCTGGATGCTAAGCAGACATGAGGGGACGACTAGGGCCGAGGTGCGTGCACCACTCCGAGGAAGGAGTCTGGGCAGAAGGCAGGCCTGTCCTGTGCCTCTGTTCCCAAGGGGACAGCATCTCCTTGGCCACCTGTCCCAAGGGCAGACTTGGGCTTGCCACCAGGTGCCATACCCGGAACTCGCAGAAACAACCCCATGGAGAAACGGTCAGTCAGATGACGTCTTCCACCAAGAAGTGGCAGCGATGTGAGTGGCAGGGAGTGTGCCGGTGAAAGAGTGGAGACAGTCCCCCACAGTTCCCCATCCCAGTGCACGGGCCGTGGGCAGGGATCCTGTGGCCTCCCCTCCTCTGTGGTCAAGGCACTGGCCTAGATCCCGAGTCTACCTAAGCGCCAGAGCAAAAGGCAAAGACTTACCTAGGACAAGAGATGGTAATAGGCATAGAGTGCCAGGCTAGGCCACGCACGCTGCTGCAGGGTTGTGACTGTGTCTGCTTAGTTCCGGCATAGCAAGGTGAACCCCGAGAGTGAACTTGGAGCCCGGGAAAGCAATTCCAAGAGGCACCAGCTCTCCCGCGGCTCTTCTTCCCTGCCGCGACAGAACGAACACCCAAAGCCTATCTTAGGAAGCAGCAGCGAAGTTCTCAATCGTGCCAAGCTGAAAACCCCTTCGAAAGCATAGCAGTCACTGGGAAAACAGATTCAGTTCTGAGGGCTGCTGTTCCTGCTTGCCTTAGCCTAGTATTCCCAGCAGGATGGGAGAAACCCGCATAGAGCGAAAGCGTCTTTGCCCTGGCATCCCCTCTGGGAAAGCACAGCAATCTTTGGCAAATCAGAGTCCGGTCTGAGGCATGCTCCTGTTGCCTGAGCTGGTCTCCTCAGCACGGTGTAATAAACCCACATGGAGCAAAATCCTCTATGCCTGGGCATCCCCTCTGCCTGAGAGAGAAGCGCGGTTGCGCCTGTGGAAAGAGCCTTAAGGAAACGGACACGTGTTTCAGTGCCGTCCCCAGGAGCATGTCTGTGGAAGGTGCAACACGCTGCCCGGGGACAACAGGAGCCATTGGCCTTCTGGTCTCGAAACGGTTGCGAAGCAGGAGAGCCGGCAATAAAGTATCACCCACTCCCAGTGCAGAGAGACAGAAGCCTGGTTGCTAAGGAGACAGGAGGGCATGAGTAGGGCAGGGCGCATGCTCCACTCTTAGGAAGGGGTCTGGGCCGAAAGTATGCCTGTCCTGAACCTCTGGGCCTAAGGAGACAGCAGCTCCTTGGCCACCTGTCCCTGGGGCAGACATGCGCTAGCCACCAGGCGCCTACGCTGAACTCGCAGAAACAGCTCCCTGAGATAACGGTGAGTTAGATGCTGTCTTCCTCCAGGATGTGGAAGCTTGGAAGAGGTACGGAGTTTCAGAAGAAGGAGTGGGGACAGTCCCCCAAAGCTCCCTATTCAGTGCACGGGCCGTGGGCAGGGATCTTGTCACCTCTCCTTTCCTGTGGGGAAAGCACTGGCCTAGTCCAAGAATCCACGTGAGTGCCAGAGTAAAAGGCCAAGCGATGCCTAAACTGGGAGATGGTAATGTGCATAGAGTTCCCTCCTAGGCTATGCAAGCTACTGCAGGGTTGTGGGAGTGTCTGCTTAGTTCGGCCTGGCAGGGTGAACCCAGAATGCGAACATGGAGCCCGGGAAAGCAAGTCCCAAGAGGCACCAGCTCTCCCGCGGCTCTTCTTCCCTGCCGCGACAGAGCGAACACCCAAAGCCTTTCTTAGGAAGCAGCAGCGAAGTTCGGATCGTGGCAAGCTGAAAACCTCTTCGAAAGCATAGCAGTCGCTGGGAAATCAGAGTCGGTTCTGAGGGCTGCTGTTGCTGCTTGCCTTAGCCTAGTATTCCCAGCAGGATGGGAGAAACCCACATAGAGCGAAACACTCTTTGCCCTGGCATCCCGTCTGGGAAAGCACAGCATTCTTTGGGAACTCAGAGTCCAGTCTGAGCGCTGCTACTGTTTGCCTGAGCTGGTCTGGCCTAGACCGAGATTCCGCCTGAGCGCCAGAGTAAAAGGACAAGTGATGTCTACACTGGGAGATGGTAGTGTGCATAGAGTGCCATCCTAGGCTATGCACGCTACTGCAGGGTTGTGGCTGTGTCTGCTTAGTTCGGCCTGGCAGGGTGAACCTAGGACGCGAACATGGAGCCCGGGAAAGCAAGGCCCAAGAGGCACCAGCTCTCCCGCAGCTCTTCTTCCCTGACGCGACTGAAGCCTTGCCGAGAAAGCAGCGGCGAAGTGCTGTTCGCTCCAAGCCAAAGCCTCTGTGCAAGCACAGCATTCGCTGAGAAATGTTCTGTGGGCTGCTGCTGCTTGCCTGAGCCCAGTCTCGCGGTGGGAGAAACCCGCAGAGAGCGAAAGCCTCATGGCCTGGGCATCTCCCCTGGGAAAGCACAGCGTTCCTTGGGAAATCAGAGTTGGGTTTGGGGATGCTGCTGCTGTAAGCCTGAGCTAGTCTCCGCAGCTTAGTTGAAGATACCCGCATGGAGCGAAATACCCTTTGCCCTAGCATCCCCTCTGCCTGAGAGAGAAGCCAAGTGTGGGGAAGTCGCTGCATGCCGACCCCGGAGAAGAGAAGGAGCCGTTGGCCTTGGGTTTGGGAAGCAGGATAGCCTGCCGTGGCACAAACAGCAGGCCGGTGGCAAGACAATGTCACTCGCTCCTTGTGTGGAGAGATGGAAGCCTGGATGCTAAGCAGACATGAGGGGACGACTAGGGCCGAGGTGCGTGCACCACTCCGAGGAAGGAGTCTGGGCAGAAGGCAGGCCTGTCCTGTGCCTCTGTTCCCAAGGGGACAGCATCTCCTTGGCCACCTGTCCCAAGGGCAGACTTGGGCTTGCCACCAGGTGCCATACCCGGAACTCGCAGAAACAACCCCATGGAGAAACGGTCAGTCAGATGACGTCTTCCACCAAGAAGTGGCAGCGATGTGAGTGGCAGGGGGTGTGCCGGTGAAAGAGTGGAGACAGTCCCCCACAGTTCCCCATCCCAGTGCACGGGCCGTGGGCAGGGATCCTGTGGCCTCCCCTCCTCTGTGGTCAAGGCACTGGCCTAGATCCCGAGTCTACCTCAGCGCCAGAGCAAAAGGCAAAGACTTACCTAGGACAAGAGATGGTAATAGGCATAGAGTGCCATGCTAGGCCACGCACGCTGCTGCAGGGTTGTGACTGTGTCTGCTTAGTTCCGGCATAGCAAGGTGAACCCCGAGAGTGAACTTGGAGCCCGGGAAAGCAATTCCAAGAGGCACCAGCTCTCCCGCGGCTCTTCTTCCCTGCCACGACAGAACGAACACCCAAAGACTATCTTAGGAAGCAGCAGCGAAGTTCTCAATCGTGCCAAGCTGAAAACCCCTTCGAAAGCATAGCAGTCACTGGGAAAACAGAGTCAGTTCTGAGGGCTGCTGTTCCTGCTTGCCTTAGCCTAGTATTCCCAGCAGGATGGGAGAAACCCGCATAGAGCGAAAGCCTCTTTGCCCTGGCATCCCCTCTGGGAAAGCACAGCAATCTTTGGCAAATCAGAGTCTGGTCTGAGGCATGCTCCTGTTGCCTGAGCTGGTCTCCTCAGCACGGTGTAATAAACCCACATGGAGCAAAATCCTCTATGCCTGGGCATCCCCTCTGCCTGAGAGAGAAGCGCGGTTGCGCCTGTGGAAAGAGCCTTAAGGAAACGGACACGTGTTTCAGTGCCGTCCCCAGGAGCATGTCTGTGGAAGGTGCAACACGCTGCCCGGGGACAACAGGAGCCATTGGCCTTCTGGTCTCGAAACGGTTGCGAAGCAGGAGAGCCGGCAATAAAGTATCACCCACTCCCAGTGCAGAGAGACAGAAGCCTGGTTGCTAAGGAGACAGGAGGGCATGAGTAGGGCAGGGCGCATGCTCCACTCTTAGGAAGGGGTCTGGGCCGAAAGTATGCCTGTCCTGAACCTCTGGGCCTAAGGAGACAGCAGCTCCTTGGCCACCTGTCCCTGGGGCAGACATGCGCTAGCCACCAGGCGCCTACGCTGAACTCGCAGAAACAGCTCCCTGAGATAACGGTGAGTTAGATGCTGTCTTCCTCCAGGATGTGGAAGCTTGGAAGAGGTACGGAGTTTCAGAAGAAGGAGTGGGGACAGTCCCCCAAAGCTCCCTATTCAGTGCACGGGCCGTGGGCAGGGATCTTGTCACCTCTCCTTTCCTGTGGGGAAAGCACTGGCCTAGTCCAAGAATCCACGTGAGTGCCAGAGTAAAAGGCCAAGCGATGCCTACACTGGGAGATGGTAATGTGCATAGAGTTCCCTCCTAGGCTATGCAAGCTACTGCAGGGTTGTGGGTGTGTCTGCTTAGTTCGGCCTGGCAGGGTGAACCCAGAACGCGAACATGGAGCCCGGGAAAGCAAGTCCCAAGAGGCACCAGCTCTCCCGCGGCTCTTCTTCCCTGCCGCGACAGAGCGAACACCCAAAGCCTTTCTTAGGAAGCAGCAGCGAAGTTCGGATCGTGGCAAGCTGAAAACCTCTTCGAAAGCATAGCAGTCGCTGGGAAATCAGAGTCGGTTCTGAGGGCTGCTGTTGCTGCTTGCCTTAGCCTAGTATTCCCAGCAGGATGGGAGAAACCCACATAGAGCGAAACACTCTTTGCCCTGGCATCCCGTCTGGGAAAGCACAGCATTCTTTGGGAACTCAGAGTCCAGTCTGAGCGCTGCTACTGTTTGCCTGAGCTGGTCTGGCCTAGACCGAGATTCCGCCTGAGCGCCAGAGTAAAAGGACAAGTGATGTCTACACTGGGAGATGGTAGTGTGCATAGAGTGCCATCCTAGGCTATGCACGCTACTGCAGGGTTGTGGCTGTGTCTGCTTAGTTCGGCCTGGCAGGGTGAACCTAGGACGCGAACATGGAGCCCGGGAAAGCAAGGCCCAAGAGGCACCAGCTCTCCCGCAGCTCTTCTTCCCTGACGCGACTGAAGCCTTGCCGAGAAAGCAGCGGCGAAGTGCTGTTCGCTCCAAGCCAAAGCCTCTGTGCAAGCACAGCATTCGCTGAGAAATGTTCTGTGGGCTGCTGCTGCTTGCCTGAGCCCAGTCTCGCGGTGGGAGAAACCCGCAGAGAGCGAAAGCCTCATGGCCTGGGCATCTCCCCTGGGAAAGCACAGCGTTCCTTGGGAAATCAGAGTTGGGTTTGGGGATGCTGCTGCTGTAAGCCTGAGCTAGTCTCCGCAGCTTAGTTGAAGATACCCGCATGGAGCGAAATACCCTTTGCCCTAGCATCCCCTCTGCCTGAGAGAGAAGCCAAGTGTGGGGAAGTCGCTGCATGCCGACCCCGGAGAAGAGAAGGAGCCGTTGGCCTTGGGTTTGGGAAGCAGGATAGCCTGCCGTGGCACAAACAGCAGGCCGGTGGCAAGACAATGTCACTCGCTCCTTGTGTGGAGAGATGGAAGCCTGGATGCTAAGCAGACATGAGGGGACGACTAGGGCCGAGGTGCGTGCACCACTCCGAGGAAGGAGTCTGGGCAGAAGGCAGGCCTGTCCTGTGCCTCTGTTCCCAAGGGGACAGCATCTCCTTGGCCACCTGTCCCAAGGGCAGACTTGGGCTTGCCACCAGGTGCCATACCCGGAACTCGCAGAAACAACCCCATGGAGAAACGGTCAGTCAGATGACGTCTTCCACCAAGAAGTGGCAGCGATGTGAGTGGCAGGGAGTGTGCCGGTGAAAGAGTGGAGACAGTCCCCCACAGTTCCCCATCCCAGTGCACGGGCCGTGGGCAGGGATCCTGTGGCCTCCCCTCCTCTGTGGTCAAGGCACTGGCCTAGATCCCGAGTCTACCTCAGCGCCAGAGCAAAAGGCAAAGACTTACCTAGGACAAGAGATGGTAATAGGCATAGAGTGCCATGCTAGGCCACGCACGCTGCTGCAGGGTTGTGACTGTGTCTGCTTAGTTCCGGCATAGCAAGGTGAACCCCGAGAGTGAACTTGGAGCCCGGGAAAGCAATTCCAAGAGGCACCAGCTCTCCCGCGGCTCTTCTTCCCTGCCACGACAGAACGAACACCCAAAGACTATCTTAGGAAGCAGCAGCGAAGTTCTCAATCGTGCCAAGCTGAAAACCCCTTCGAAAGCATAGCAGTCACTGGGAAAACAGATTCAGTTCTGAGGGCTGCTGTTCCTGCTTGCCTTAGCCTAGTATTCCCAGCAGGATGGGAGAAACCCGCATAGAGCGAAAGCCTCTTAGCCCTGGCATCCCCTCTGGGAAAGCACAGCAATCTTTGGCAAATCAGAGTCCGGTCTGAGGCATGCTCCTGTTGCCTGAGCTGGTTTCCTCAGCACGGTGTAATAAACCCACATGGAGCAAAATCCTCTATGCCTGGGCATCCCCTCTGCCTGAGAGAGAAGCGCGGTTGCGCCTGTGGAAAGAGCCTTAAGGAAACGGACACGTGTTTCAGTGCCGTCCCCAGGAGCATGTCTGTGGAAGGTGCAACACGCTGCCCGGGGACAACAGGAGCCATTGGCCTTCTGGTCTCGAAACGGTTGCGAAGCAGGAGAGCCGGCAATAAAGTATCACCCACTCCCAGTGCAGAGAGACAGAAGCCTGGTTGCTAAGGAGACAGGAGGGCATGAGTAGGGCAGGGCGCATGCTCCACTCTTAGGAAGGGGTCTGGGCCGAAAGTATGCCTGTCCTGAACCTCTGGGCCTAAGGAGACAGCAGCTCCTTGGCCACCTGTCCCTGGGGCAGACATGCGCTAGCCACCAGGCGCCTACGCTGAACTCGCAGAAACAGCTCCCTGAGATAACGGTGAGTTAGATGCTGTCTTCCTCCAGGATGTGGAAGCTTGGAAGAGGTACGGAGTTTCAGAAGAAGGAGTGGGGACAGTCCCCCAAAGCTCCCTATTCAGTGCACGGGCCGTGGGCAGGGATCTTGTCACCTCTCCTTTCCTGTGGGGAAAGCACTGGCCTAGTCCAAGAATCCACGTGAGTGCCAGAGTAAAAGGCCAAGCGATGCCTACACTGGGAGATGGTAATGTGCATAGAGTTCCCTCCTAGGCTATGCAAGCTACTGCAGGGTTGTGGGTGTGTCTGCTTAGTTCGGCCTGGCAGGGTGAACCCAGAACGCGAACATGGAGCCCGGGAAAGCAAGTCCCAAGAGGCACCAGCTCTCCCGCGGCTCTTCTTCCCTGCCGCGACAGAGCGAACACCCAAAGCCTTTCTTAGGAAGCAGCAGCGAAGTTCGGATCGTGGCAAGCTGAAAACCTCTTCGAAAGCATAGCAGTCGCTGGGAAATCAGAGTCGGTTCTGAGGGCTGCTGTTGCTGCTTGCCTTAGCCTAGTATTCCCAGCAGGATGGGAGAAACCCACATAGAGCGAAACACTCTTTGCCCTGGCATCCCGTCTGGGAAAGCACAGCATTCTTTGGGAACTCAGAGTCCAGTCTGAGCGCTGCTACTGTTTGCCTGAGCTGGTCTGGCCTAGACCGAGATTCCGCCTGAGCGCCAGAGTAAAAGGACAAGTGATGTCTACACTGGGAGATGGTAGTGTGCATAGAGTGCCATCCTAGGCTATGCACGCTACTGCAGGGTTGTGGCTGTGTCTGCTTAGTTCGGCCTGGCAGGGTGAACCTAGGACGCGAACATGGAGCCCGGGAAAGCAAGGCCCAAGAGGCACCAGCTCTCCCGCAGCTCTTCTTCCCTGACGCGACTGAAGCCTTGCCGAGAAAGCAGCGGCGAAGTGCTGTTCGCTCCAAGCCAAAGCCTCTGTGCAAGCACAGCATTCGCTGAGAAATGTTCTGTGGGCTGCTGCTGCTTGCCTGAGCCCAGTCTCGCGGTGGGAGAAACCCGCAGAGAGCGAAAGCCTCATGGCCTGGGCATCTCCCCTGGGAAAGCACAGCGTTCCTTGGGAAATCAGAGTTGGGTTTGGGGATGCTGCTGCTGTAAGCCTGAGCTAGTCTCCGCAGCTTAGTTGAAGATACCCGCATGGAGCGAAATACCCTTTGCCCTAGCATCCCCTCTGCCTGAGAGAGAAGCCAAGTGTGGGGAAGTCGCTGCATGCCGACCCCGGAGAAGAGAAGGAGCCGTTGGCCTTGGGTTTGGGAAGCAGGATAGCCTGCCGTGGCACAAACAGCAGGCCGGTGGCAAGACAATGTCACTCGCTCCTTGTGTGGAGGGATGGAAGCCTGGATGCTAAGCAGACATGAGGGGACGACTAGGGCCGAGGTGCGTGCACCACTCCGAGGAAGGAGTCTGGGCAGAAGGCAGGCCTGTCCTGTGCCTCTGTTCCCAAGGGGACAGCATCTCCTTGGCCACCTGTCCCAAGGGCAGACTTGGGCTTGCCACCAGGTGCCATACCCGGAACTCGCAGAACAACCCCATGGAGAAACGGTCAGTCAGATGACGTCTTCCACCAAGAAGTGGCAGCGATGTGAGTGGCAGGGAGTGTGCCGGTGAAAGAGTGGAGACAGTCCCCCACAGTTCCCCATCCCAGTGCACGGGCCGTGGGCAGGGATCCTGTGGCCTCCCCTCCTCTGTGGTCAAGGCACTGGCCTAGATCCCGAGTCTACCTGAGCGCCAGAGCAAAAGGCAAAGACTTACCTAGGATAAGAGATGGAAATAGGCATAGAGTGCCATGCTAGGCCACGCACGCTGCTGCAGGATTGTGACTGTGTCTGCTTAGTTCCGGCATAGCAAGGTGAACCCCGAGAGTGAACTTGGAGCCCGGGAAAGCAATTCCAAGAGGCACCAGCTCTCCCGCGGCTCTTCTTCCCTGCCGCGACAGAACGAACACCCAAAGCCTATCTTAGGAAGCAGCAGCGAAGTTCTCAATCGTGCCAAGCTGAAAACCCCTTCGAAAGCATAGCAGTCACTGGGAAAACAGATTCAGTTCTGAGGGCTGCTGTTCCTGCTTGCCTTAGCCTAGTATTCCCAGCAGGATGGGAGAAACCCGCATAGTGCGAAAGCCTCTTTGCCCTGGCATCCCCTCTGGGAAAGTACAGCAATCTTTGGCAAATCAGAGTCCGGTCTGAGGCATGCTCCTGTTGCCTGAGCTGGTCTCCTCAGCACGGTGTAATAAACCCACATGGAGCAAAATCCTCTATGCCTGGGCATCCCCTCTGCCTGAGAGAGAAGCGCGGTTGCGCCTGTGGAAAGAGCCTTAAGGAAACGGACACGTGTTTCAGTGCCGTCCCCAGGAGCATGTCTGTGGAAGGTGCAACACGCTGCCCGGGGACAACAGGAGCCATTGGCCTTCTGGTCTCGAAACGGTTGCGAAGCAGGAGAGCCGGCAATAAAGTATCACCCACTCCCAGTGCAGAGAGACAGAAGCCTGGTTGCTAAGGAGACAGGAGGGCATGAGTAGGGCAGGGCGCATGCTCCACTCTTAGGAAGGGGTCTGGGCCGAAAGTATGCCTGTCCTGAACCTCTGGGCCTAAGGAGACAGCAGCTCCTTGGCCACCTGTCCCTGGGGCAGACATGCGCTAGCCACCAGGCGCCTACGCTGAACTCGCAGAAACAGCTCCCTGAGATAACGGTGAGTTAGATGCTGTCTTCCTCCAGGATGTGGAAGCTTGGAAGAGGTACGGAGTTTCAGAAGAAGGAGTGGGGACAGTCCCCCAAAGCTCCCTATTCAGTGCACGGGCCGTGGGCAGGGATCTTGTCACCTCTCCTTTCCTGTGGGGAAAGCACTGGCCTAGTCCAAGAATCCACGTGAGTGCCAGAGTAAAAGGCCAAGCGATGCCTACACTGGGAGATGGTAATGTGCATAGAGTTCCCTCCTAGGCTATGCAAGCTACTGCAGGGTTGTGGGTGTGTCTGCTTAGTTCGGCCTGGCAGGGTGAACCCAGAACGCGAACATGGAGCCCGGGAAAGCAAGTCCCAAGAGGCACCAGCTCTCCCGCGGCTCTTCTTCCCTGCCGCAACAGAGCGAACACCCAAAGCCTTTCTTAGGAAGCAGCAGCGAAGTTCGGATCGTGGCAAGCTGAAAACCTCTTCGAAAGCATAGCAGTCGCTGGGAAATCAGAGTCGGTTCTGAGGGCTGCTGTTGCTGCTTGCCTTAGCCTAGTATTCCCAGCAGGATGGGAGAAACCCACATAGAGCGAAACACTCTTTGCCCTGGCATCCCGTCTGGGAAAGCACAGCATTCTTTGGGAACTCAGAGTCCAGTCTGAGCGCTGCTACTGTTTGCCTGAGCTGGTCTGGCCTAGACCGAGATTCCGCCTGAGCGCCAGAGTAAAAGGACAAGTGATGTCTACACTGGGAGATGGTAGTGTGCATAGAGTGCCATCCTAGGCTATGCACGCTACTGCAGGGTTGTGGCTGTGTCTGCTTAGTTCAGCCTGGCAGGGTGAACCTAGGACGCGAACATGGAGCCCGGGAAAGCAAGGCCCAAGAGGCACCAGCTCTCCCGCAGCTCTTCTTCCCTGACGCGACTGAAGCCTTGCCGAGAAAGCAGCGGCGAAGTGCTGTTCGCTCCAAGCCAAAGCCTCTGTGCAAGCACAGCATTCGCTGAGAAATGTTCTGTGGGATGCTGCTGCTTGCCTGAGCCCAGTCTCGCAGTGGGAGAAACCCGCAGAGAGCGAAAGCCTCATGGCCTGGGCATCTCCCCTGGGAAAGCACAGCGTTCCTTGGGAAATCAGAGTTGGGTTTGGGGATGCTGCTGCTGTAAGCCTGAGCTAGTCTCCGCAGCTTAGTTGAAGATACCCGCATGGAGCGAAATACCCTTTGCCCTAGCATCCCCTCTGCCTGAGAGAGAAGCCAAGTGTGGGGAAGTCGCTGCATGCCGACCCCGGAGAAGAGAAGGAGCCGTTGGCCTTGGGTTTGGGAAGCAGGATAGCCTGCCGTGGCACAAACAGCAGGCCGGTGGCAAGACAATGTCACTCGCTCCTTGTGTGGAGAGATGGAAGCCTGGATGCTAAGCAGACATGAGGGGACGACTAGGGCCGAGGTGCGTGCACCACTCCGAGGAAGGAGTCTGGGCAGAAGGCAGGCCTGTCCTGTGCCTCTGTTCCCAAGGGGACAGCATCTCCTTGGCCACCTGTCCCAAGGGCAGACTTGGGCTTGCCACCAGGTGCCATACCCGGAACTCGCAGAAACAACCCCATGGAGAAACGGTCAGTCAGATGACGTCTTCCACCAAGAAGTGGCAGCGATGTGAGTGGCAGGGAGTGTGCCGGTGAAAGAGTGGAGACAGTCCCCCACAGTTCCCCATCCCAGTGCACGGGCCGTGGGCAGGGATCCTGTGGCCTCCCCTCCTCTGTGGTCAAGGCACTGGCCTAGATCCCGAGTCTACCTCAGCGCCAGAGCAAAAGGCAAAGACTTACCTAGGACAAGAGATGGTAATAGGCATAGAGTGCCATGCTAGGCCACGCACGCTGCTGCAGGGTTGTGACTGTGTCTGCTTAGTTCCGGCATAGCAAGGTGAACCCCGAGAGTGAACTTGGAGCCCGGGAAAGCAATTCCAAGAGGCACCAGCTCTCCCGCGGCTCTTCTTCCCTGCCACGACAGAACGAACACCCAAAGCCTATCTTAGGAAGCAGCAGCGAAGTTCTCAATCGTGCCAAGCTGAAAACCCCTTCGAAAGCATAGCAGTCACTGGGAAAACAGATTCAGTTCTGAGGGCTGCTGTTCCTGCTTGCCTTAGCCTAGTATTCCCAGCAGGATGGGAGAAACCCGCATAGAGCGAAAGCCTCTTTGCCCTGGCATCCCCTCTGGGAAAGCACAGCAATCTTTGGCAAATCAGAGTCCGGTCTGAGGCATGCTCCTGTTGCCTGAGCTGGTCTCCTCAGCACGGTGTAATAAACCCACATGGAGCAAAATCCTCTATGCCTGGGCATCCCCTCTGCCTGAGAGAGAAGCGCGGTTGCGCCTGTGGAAAGAGCCTTAAGGAAACGGACACGTGTTTCAGTGCCGTCCCCAGGAGCATGTCTGTGGAAGGTGCAACACGCTGCCCGGGGACAACAGGAGCCATTGGCCTTCTGGTCTCGAAACGGTTGCGAAGCAGGAGAGCCGGCAATAAAGTATCACCCACTCCCAGTGCAGAGAGACAGAAGCCTGGTTGCTAAGGAGACAGGAGGGCATGAGTAGGGCAGGGCGCATGCTCCACTCTTAGGAAGGGGTCTGGGCCGAAAGTATGCCTGTCCTGAACCTCTGGGCCTAAGGAGACAGCAGCTCCTTGGCCACCTGTCCCTGGGGCAGACATGCGCTAGCCACCAGGCGCCTACGCTGAACTCGCAGAAACAGCTCCCTGAGATAACGGTGAGTTAGATGCTGTCTTCCTCCAGGATGTGGAAGCTTGGAAGAGGTACGGAGTTTCAGAAGAAGGAGTGGGGACAGTCCCCCAAAGCTCCCTATTCAGTGCACGGGCCGTGGGCAGGGATCTTGTCACCTCTCCTTTCCTGTGGGGAAAGCACTGGCCTAGTCCAAGAATCCACGTGAGTGCCAGAGTAAAAGGCCAAGCGATGCCTAAACTGGGAGATGGTAATGTGCATAGAGTTCCCTCCTAGGCTATGCAAGCTACTGCAGGGTTGTGGGAGTGTCTGCTTAGTTCGGCCTGGCAGGGTGAACCCAGAATGCGAACATGGAGCCCGGGAAAGCAAGTCCCAAGAGGCACCAGCTCTCCCGCGGCTCTTCTTCCCTGCCGCAACAGAGCGAACACCCAAAGCCTTTCTTAGGAAGCAGCAGCGAAGTTCGGATCGTGGCAAGCTGAAAACCTCTTCGAAAGCATAGCAGTCGCTGGGAAATCAGAGTCGGTTCTGAGGGCTGCTGTTGCTGCTTGCCTTAGCCTAGTATTCCCAGCAGGATGGGAGAAACCCACATAGAGCGAAACACTCTTTGCCCTGGCATCCCGTCTGGGAAAGCACAGCATTCTTTGGGAACTCAGAGTCCAGTCTGAGCGCTGCTACTGTTTGCCTGAGCTGGTCTGGCCCAGACCGAGATTCCGCCTGAGCGCCAGAGTAAAAGGACAAGTGATGTCTACCCTGGGAGATGGTAGTGTGCATAGAGTGCCATCCTAGGCTATGCACGCTACTGCAGGGTTGTGGCTGTGTCTGCTTAGTTCGGCCTGGCAGGGTGAACCTAGGACGCGAACATGGAGCCCGGGAAAGCAAGGCCCAAGAGGCACCAGCTCTCCCGCAGCTCTTCTTCCCTGACGCGACTGAAGCCTTGCCGAGAAAGCAGCGGCGAAGTGCTGTTCGCTCCAAGCCAAAGCCTCTGTGCAAGCACAGCATTCGCTGAGAAATGTTCTGTGGGCTGCTGCTGCTTGCCTGAGCCCAGTCTCGCGGTGGGAGAAACCCGCAGAGAGCGAAAGCCTCATGGCCGGGGCATCTCCCCTGGGAAAGCACAGCGTTCCTTGGGAAATCAGAGTTGGGTTTGGGGATGCTGCTGCTGTAAGCCTGAGCTAGTCTCCGCAGCTTAGTTGAAGATACCCGCATGGAGCGAAATACCCTTTGCCCTAGCATCCCCTCTGCCTGAGAGAGAAGCCAAGTGTGGGGAAGTCGCTGCATGCCGACCCCGGAGAAGAGAAGGAGCCGTTGGCCTTGGGTTTGGGAAGCAGGATAGCCTGCCGTGGCACAAACAGCAGGCCGGTGGCAAGACAATGTCACTCGCTCCTTGTGTGGAGAGATGGAAGCCTGGATGCTAAGCAGACATGAGGGGACGACTAGGGCCGAGGTGCGTGCACCACTCCGAGGAAGGAGTCTGGGCAGAAGGCAGGCCTGTCCTGTGCCTCTGTTCCCAAGGGGACAGCATCTCCTTGGCCACCTGTCCCAAGGGCAGACTTGGGCTTGCCACCAGGTGCCATACCCGGAACTCGCAGAAACAACCCCATGGAGAAACGGTCAGTCAGATGACGTCTTCCACCAAGAAGTGGCAGCGATGTGAGTGGCAGGGAGTGTGCCGGTGAAAGAGTGGAGACAGTCCCCCACAGTTCCCCATCCCAGTGCACGGGCCGTGGGCAGGGATCCTGTGGCCTCCCCTCCTCTGTGGTCAAGGCACTGGCCTAGATCCCGAGTCTACCTCAGCGCCAGAGCAAAAGGCAAAGACTTACCTAGGACAAGAGATGGTAATAGGCATAGAGTGCCATGCTAGGCCATGCACGCTGCTGCAGGGTTGTGACTGTGTCTGCTTAGTTCCGGCATAGCAAGGTGAACCCCGAGAGTGAACTTGGAGCCCGGGAAAGCAATTCCAAGAGGCACCAGCTCTCCCGCGGCTCTTCTTCCCTGCCACGACAGAACGAACACCCAAAGCCTATCTTAGGAAGCAGCAGCGAAGTTCTCAATCGTGCCAAGCTGAAAACCCCTTCGAAAGCATAGCAGTCACTGGGAAAACAGATTCAGTTCTGAGGGCTGCTGTTCCTGCTTGCCTTAGCCTAGTATTCCCAGCAGGATGGGAGAAACCCGCATAGAGCGTAAGCCTCTTTGCCCTGGCATCCCCTCTGGGAAAGCACAGCAATCTTTGGCAAATCAGAGTCCGGTCTGAGGCATGCTCCTGTTGCCTGAGCTGGTCTCCTCAGCACGGTGTAATAAACCCACATGGAGCAAAATCCTCTATGCCTGGGCATCCCCTCTGCCTGAGAGAGAAGCGCGGTTGCGCCTGTGGAAAGAGCCTTAAGGAAACGGACACGTGTTTCAGTGCCGTCCCCAGGAGCATGTCTGTGGAAGGTGCAACACGCTGCCCGGGGACAACAGGAGCCATTGGCCTTCTGGTCTCGAAACGGTTGCGAAGCAGGAGAGCCGGCAATAAAGTATCACCCACTCCCAGTGCAGAGAGACAGAAGCCTGGTTGCTAAGGAGACAGGAGGGCATGAGTAGGGCAGGGCGCATGCTCCACTCTTAGGAAGGGGTCTGGGCCGAAAGTATGCCTGTCCTGAACCTCTGGGCCTAAGGAGACAGCAGCTCCTTGGCCACCTGTCCCTGGGGCAGACATGCGCTAGCCACCAGGCGCCTACGCTGAACTCGCAGAAACAGCTCCCTGAGATAACGGTGAGTTAGATGCTGTCTTCCTCCAGGATGTGGAAGCTTGGAAGAGGTACGGAGTTTCAGAAGAAGGAGTGGGGACAGTCCCCCAAAGCTCCCTATTCAGTGCACGGGCCGTGGGCAGGGATCTTGTCACCTCTCCTTTCCTGTGGGGAAAGCACTGGCCTAGTCCAAGAATCCACGTGAGTGCCAGAGTAAAAGGCCAAGCGATGCCTACACTGGGAGATGGTAATGTGCATAGAGTTCCCTCCTAGGCTATGCAAGCTACTGCAGGGTTGTGGGTGTGTCTGCTTAGTTCGGCCTGGCAGGGTGAACCCAGAACGCGAACATGGAGCCCGGGAAAGCAAGTCCCAAGAGGCACCAGCTCTCCCGCGGCTCTTCTTCCCTGCCGCGACAGAGCGAACACCCAAAGCCTTTCTTAGGAAGCAGCAGCGAAGTTCGGATCGTGGCAAGCTGAAAACCTCTTCGAAAGCATAGCAGTCGCTGGGAAATCAGAGTCGGTTCTGAGGGCTGCTGTTGCTGCTTGCCTTAGCCTAGTATTCCCAGCAGGATGGGAGAAACCCACATAGAGCGAAACACTCTTTGCCCTGGCATCCCGTCTGGGAAAGCACAGCATTCTTTGGGAACTCAGAGTCCAGTCTGAGCGCTGCTACTGTTTGCCTGAGCTGGTCTGGCCTAGACCGAGATTCCGCCTGAGCGCCAGAGTAAAAGGACAAGTGATGTCTACACTGGGAGATGGTAGTGTGCATAGAGTGCCATCCTAGGCTATGCACGCTACTGCAGGGTTGTGGCTGTGTCTGCTTAGTTCGGCCTGGCAGGGTGAACCTAGGACGCGAACATGGAGCCCGGGAAAGCAAGGCCCAAGAGGCACCAGCTCTCCCGCAACTCTTCTTCCCTGACGCGACTGAAGCCTTGCCGAGAAAGCAGCGGCGAAGTGCTGTTCGCTCCAAGCCAAAGCCTCTGTGCAAGCACAGCATTCGCTGAGAAATGTTCTGTGGGCTGCTGCTGCTTGCCTGAGCCCAGTCTCGCGGTGGGAGAAACCCGCAGAGAGCGAAAGCCTCATGGCCTGGGCATCTCCCCTGGGAAAGCACAGCGTTCCTTGGGAAATCAGAGTTGGGTTTGGGGATGCTGCTGCTGTAAGCCTGAGCTAGTCTCCGCAGCTTAGTTGAAGATACCCGCATGGAGCGAAATACCCTTTGCCCTAGCATCCCCTCTGCCTGAGAGAGAAGCCAAGTGTGGGGAAGTCGCTGCATGCCGACCCCGGAGAAGAGAAGGAGCCGTTGGCCTTGGGTTTGGGAAGCAGGATAGCCTGCCGTGGCACAAACAGCAGGCCGGTGGCAAGACAATGTCACTCGCTCCTTGTGTGGAGGGATGGAAGCCTGGATGCTAAGCAGACATGAGGGGACGACTAGGGCCGAGGTGCGTGCACCACTCCGAGGAAGGAGTCTGGGCAGAAGGCAGGCCTGTCCTGTGCCTCTGTTCCCAAGGGGACAGCATCTCCTTGGCCACCTGTCCCAAGGGCAGACTTGGGCTTGCCACCAGGTGCCATACCCGGAACTCGCAGAACAACCCCATGGAGAAACGGTCAGTCAGATGACGTCTTCCACCAAGAAGTGGCAGCGATGTGAGTGGCAGGGAGTGTGCCGGTGAAAGAGTGGAGACAGTCCCCCACAGTTCCCCATCCCAGTGCACGGGCCGTGGGCAGGGATCCTGTGGCCTCCCCTCCTCTGTGGTCAAGGCACTGGCCTAGATCCCGAGTCTACCTGAGCGCCAGAGCAAAAGGCAAAGACTTACCTAGGATAAGAGATGGAAATAGGCATAGAGTGCCATGCTAGGCCACGCACGCTGCTGCAGGATTGTGACTGTGTCTGCTTAGTTCCGGCATAGCAAGGTGAACCCCGAGAGTGAACTTGGAGCCCGGGAAAGCAATTCCAAGAGGCACCAGCTCTCCCGCGGCTCTTCTTCCCTGCCGCGACAGAACGAACACCCAAAGCCTATCTTAGGAAGCAGCAGCGAAGTTCTCAATCGTGCCAAGCTGAAAACCCCTTCGAAAGCATAGCAGTCACTGGGAAAACAGATTCAGTTCTGAGGGCTGCTGTTCCTGCTTGCCTTAGCCTAGTATTCCCAGCAGGATGGGAGAAACCCGCATAGTGCGAAAGCCTCTTTGCCCTGGCATCCCCTCTGGGAAAGTACAGCAATCTTTGGCAAATCAGAGTCCGGTCTGAGGCATGCTCCTGTTGCCTGAGCTGGTCTCCTCAGCACGGTGTAATAAACCCACATGGAGCAAAATCCTCTATGCCTGGGCATCCCCTCTGCCTGAGAGAGAAGCGCGGTTGCGCCTGTGGAAAGAGCCTTAAGGAAACGGACACGTGTTTCAGTGCCGTCCCCAGGAGCATGTCTGTGGAAGGTGCAACACGCTGCCCGGGGACAACAGGAGCCATTGGCCTTCTGGTCTCGAAACGGTTGCGAAGCAGGAGAGCCGGCAATAAAGTATCACCCACTCCCAGTGCAGAGAGACAGAAGCCTGGTTGCTAAGGAGACAGGAGGGCATGAGTAGGGCAGGGCGCATGCTCCACTCTTAGGAAGGGGTCTGGGCCGAAAGTATGCCTGTCCTGAACCTCTGGGCCTAAGGAGACAGCAGCTCCTTGGCCACCTGTCCCTGGGGCAGACATGCGCTAGCCACCAGGCGCCTACGCTGAACTCGCAGAAACAGCTCCCTGAGATAACGGTGAGTTAGATGCTGTCTTCCTCCAGGATGTGGAAGCTTGGAAGAGGTACGGAGTTTCAGAAGAAGGAGTGGGGACAGTCCCCCAAAGCTCCCTATTCAGTGCACGGGCCGTGGGCAGGGATCTTGTCACCTCTCCTTTCCTGTGGGGAAAGCACTGGCCTAGTCCAAGAATCCACGTGAGTGCCAGAGTAAAAGGCCAAGCGATGCCTACACTGGGAGATGGTAATGTGCATAGAGTTCCCTCCTAGGCTATGCAAGCTACTGCAGGGTTGTGGGTGTGTCTGCTTAGTTCGGCCTGGCAGGGTGAACCCAGAACGCGAACATGGAGCCCGGGAAAGCAAGTCCCAAGAGGCACCAGCTCTCCCGCGGCTCTTCTTCCCTGCCGCGACAGAGCGAACACCCAAAGCCTTTCTTAGGAAGCAGCAGCAAAGTTCGGATCGTGGCAAGCTGAAAACCTCTTCGAAAGCATAGCAGTCCCTGGGAAATAGAGTCGGTTCTGAGGGCTGCTGTTGCTGCTTGCCTTAGCCTAGTATTCCCAGCAGGATGGGAGAAACCCACATAGAGCGAAACACTCTTTGCCCTGGCATCCCGTCTGGGAAAGCACAGCATTCTTTGGGAACTCAGAGTCCAGTCTGAGCGCTGCTACTGTTTGCCTGAGCTGGTCTGGCCTAGACCGAGATTCCGCCTGAGCGCCAGAGTAAAAGGACAAGTGATGTCTACACTGGGAGATGGTAGTGTGCATAGAGTGCCATCCTAGGCTATGCACGCTACTGCAGGGTTGTGGCTGTGTCTGCTTAGTTCGGCCTGGCAGGGTGAACCTAGGACGCGAACATGGAGCCCGGGAAAGCAAGGCCCAAGAGGCACCAGCTCTCCCGCAGCTCTTCTTCCCTGACGCGACTGAAGCCTTGCCGAGAAAGCAGCGGCGAAGTGCTGTTCGCTCCAAGCCAAAGCCTCTGTGCAAGCACAGCATTCGCTGAGAAATGTTCTGTGGGCTGCTGCTGCTTGCCTGAGCCCAGTCTCGCGGTGGGAGAAACCCGCAGAGAGCGAAAGCCTCATGGCCTGGGCATCTCCCCTGGGAAAGCACAGCGTTCCTTGGGAAATCAGAGTTGGGTTTGGGGATGCTGCTGCTGTAAGCCTGAGCTAGTCTCCGCAGCTTAGTTGAAGATACCCGCATGGAGCGAAATACCCTTTGCCCTAGCATCCCCTCTGCCTGAGAGAGAAGCCAAGTGTGGGGAAGTCGCTGCATGCCGACCCCGGAGAAGAGAAGGAGCCGTTGGCCTTGGGTTTGGGAAGCAGGATAGCCTGCCGTGGCACAAACAGCAGGCCGGTGGCAAGACAATGTCACTCGCTCCTTGTGTGGAGAGATGGAAGCCTGGATGCTAAGCAGACATGAGGGGACGACTAGGGCCGAGGTGCGTGCACCACTCCGAGGAAGGAGTCTGGGCAGAAGGCAGGCCTGTCCTGTGCCTCTGTTCCCAAGGGGACAGCATCTCCTTGGCCACCTGTCCCAAGGGCAGACTTGGGCTTGCCACCAGGTGCCATAGCCGGAACTCGCAGAAACAACCCCATGGAGAAACGGTCAGTCAGATGACGTCTTCCACCAAGAAGTGGCAGCGATGTGAGTGGCAGGGAGTGTGCCGGTGAAAGAGTGGAGACAGTCCCCCACAGTTCCCCATCCCAGTGCACGGGCCGTGGGCAGGGATCCTGTGGCCTCCCCTCCTCTGTGGTCAAGGCACTGGCCTAGATCCCGAGTCTACCTCAGCGCCAGAGCAAAAGGCAAAGACTTACCTAGGACAAGAGATGGTAATAGGCATAGAGTGCCATGCTAGGCCACGCACGCTGCTGCAGGGTTGTGACTGTGTCTGCTTAGTTCCGGCATAGCAAGGTGAACCCCGAGAGTGAACTTGGAGCCCGGGAAAGCAATTCCAAGAGGCACCAGCTCTCCCGCGGCTCTTCTTCCCTGCCACGACAGAACGAACACCCAAAGCCTATCTTAGGAAGCAGCAGCGAAGTTCTCAATCGTGCCAAGCTGAAAACCCCTTCGAAAGCATAGCAGTCACTGGGAAAACAGATTCAGTTCTGAGGGCTGCTGTTCCTGCTTGCCTTAGCCTAGTATTCCCAGCAGGATGGGAGAAACCCGCATAGAGCGAAAGCCTCTTTGCCCTGGCATCCCCTCTGGGAAAGCACAGCAATCTTTGGCAAATCAGAGTCTGGTCTGAGGCATGCTCCTGTTGCCTGAGCTGGTCTCCTCAGCACGGTGTAATAAACCCACATGGAGCAAAATCCTCTATGCCTGGGCATCCCCTCTGCCTGAGAGAGAAGCGCGGTTGCGCCTGTGGAAAGAGCCTTAAGGAAACGGACACGTGTTTCAGTGCCGTCCCCAGGAGCATGTCTGTGGAAGGTGCAACACGCTGCCCGGGGACAACAGGAGCCATTGGCCTTCTGGTCTCGAAACGGTTGCGAAGCAGGAGAGCCGGCAATAAAGTATCACCCACTCCCAGTGCAGAGAGACAGAAGCCTGGTTGCTAAGGAGACAGGAGGGCATGAGTAGGGCAGGGCGCATGCTCCACTCTTAGGAAGGGGTCTGGGCCGAAAGTATGCCTGTCCTGAACCTCTGGGCCTAAGGAGACAGCAGCTCCTTGGCCACCTGTCCCTGGGGCAGACATGCGCTAGCCACCAGGCGCCTACGCTGAACTCGCAGAAACAGCTCCCTGAGATAACGGTGAGTTAGATGCTGTCTTCCTCCAGGATGTGGAAGCTTGGAAGAGGTACGGAGTTTCAGAAGAAGGAGTGGGGACAGTCCCCCAAAGCTCCCTATTCAGTGCACGGGCCGTGGGCAGGGATCTTGTCACCTCTCCTTTCCTGTGGGGAAAGCACTGGCCTAGTCCAAGAATCCACGTGAGTGCCAGAGTAAAAGGCCAAGCGATGCCTACACTGGGAGATGGTAATGTGCATAGAGTTCCCTCCTAGGCTATGCAAGCTACTGCAGGGTTGTGGGTGTGTCTGCTTAGTTCGGCCTGGCAGGGTGAACCCAGAACGCGAACATGGAGCCCGGGAAAGCAAGTCCCAAGAGGCACCAGCTCTCCCGCGGCTCTTCTTCCCTGCCGCGACAGAGCGAACACCCAAAGCCTTTCTTAGGAAGCAGCAGCGAAGTTCGGATCGTGGCAAGCTGAAAACCTCTTCGAAAGCATAGCAGTCGCTGGGAAATCAGAGTCGGTTCTGAGGGCTGCTGTTGCTGCTTGCCTTAGCCTAGTATTCCCAGCAGGATGGGAGAAACCCACATAGAGCGAAACACTCTTTGCCCTGGCATCCCGTCTGGGAAAGCACAGCATTCTTTGGGAACTCAGAGTCCAGTCTGAGCGCTGCTACTGTTTGCCTGAGCTGGTCTGGCCTAGACCGAGATTCCGCCTGAGCGCCAGAGTAAAAGGACAAGTGATGTCTACACTGGGAGATGGTAGTGTGCATAGAGTGCCATCCTAGGCTATGCACGCTACTGCAGGGTTGTGGCTGTGTCTGCTTAGTTCGGCCTGGCAGGGTGAACCTAGGACGCGAACATGGAGCCCGGGAAAGCAAGGCCCAAGAGGCACCAGCTCTCCCGCAGCTCTTCTTCCCTGACGCGACTGAAGCCTTGCCGAGAAAGCAGCGGCGAAGTGCTGTTCGCTCCAAGCCAAAGCCTCTGTGCAAGCACAGCATTCGCTGAGAAATGTTCTGTGGGCTGCTGCTGCTTGCCTGAGCCCAGTCTCGCGGTGGGAGAAACCCGCAGAGAGCGAAAGCCTCATGGCCTGGGCATCTCCCCTGGGAAAGCACAGCGTTCCTTGGGAAATCAGAGTTGGGTTTGGGGATGCTGCTGCTGTAAGCCTGAGCTAGTCTCCGCAGCTTAGTTGAAGATACCCGCATGGAGCGAAATACCCTTTGCCCTAGCATCCCCTCTGCCTGAGAGAGAAGCCAAGTGTGGGGAAGTCGCTGCATGCCGACCCCGGAGAAGAGAAGGAGCCGTTGGCCTTGGGTTTGGGAAGCAGGATAGCCTGCCGTGGCACAAACAGCAGGCCGGTGGCAAGACAATGTCACTCGCTCCTTGTGTGGAGAGATGGAAGCCTGGATGCTAAGCAGACATGAGGGGACGACTAGGGCCGAGGTGCGTGCACCACTCCGAGGAAGGAGTCTGGGCAGAAGGCAGGCCTGTCCTGTGCCTCTGTTCCCAAGGGGACAGCATCTCCTTGGCCACCTGTCCCAAGGGCAGACTTGGGCTTGCCACCAGGTGCCATACCCGGAACTCGCAGAAACAACCCCATGGAGAAACGGTCAGTCAGATGACGTCTTCCACCAAGAAGTGGCAGCGATGTGAGTGGCAGGGAGTGTGCCGGTGAAAGAGTGGAGACAGTCCCCCACAGTTCCCCATCCCAGTGCACGGGCCGTGGGCAGGGATCCTGTGGCCTCCCCTCCTCTGTGGTCAAGGCACTGGCCTAGATCCCGAGTCTACCTCAGCGCCAGAGCAAAAGGCAAAGACTTACCTAGGACAAGAGATGGTAATAGGCATAGAGTGCCATGCTAGGCCACGCACGCTGCTGCAGGGTTGTGACTGTGTCTGCTTAGTTCCGGCATAGCAAGGTGAACCCCGAGAGTGAACTTGGAGCCCGGGAAAGCAATTCCAAGAGGCACCAGCTCTCCCGCGGCTCTTCTTCCCTGCCACGACAGAACGAACACCCAAAGCCTATCTTAGGAAGCAGCAGCGAAGTTCTCAATCGTGCCAAGCTGAAAACCCCTTCGAAAGCATAGCAGTCACTGGGAAAACAGAGTCAGTTCTGAGGGCTGCTGTTCCTGCTTGCCTTAGCCTAGTATTCCCAGCAGGATGGGAGAAACCCGCATAGAGCGAAGCGTCTTTGCCCTGGCATCCCCTCTGGGAAAGCACAGCAATCTTTGGCAAATCAGAGTCCGGTCTGAGGCATGCTCCTGTTGCCTGAGCTGGTCTCCTCAGCACGGTGTAATAAACCCACATGGAGCAAAATCCTCTATGCCTGGGCATCCCCTCTGCCTGAGAGAGAAGCGCGGTTGCGCCTGTGGAAAGAGCCTTAAGGAAACGGACACGTGTTTCAGTGCCGTCCCCAGGAGCATGTCTGTGGAAGGTGCAACACGCTGCCCGGGGACAACAGGAGCCATTGGCCTTCTGGTCTCGAAACGGTTGCGAAGCAGGAGAGCCGGCAATAAAGTATCACCCACTCCCAGTGCAGAGAGACAGAAGCCTGGTTGCTAAGGAGACAGGAGGGCATGAGTAGGGCAGGGCGCATGCTCCACTCTTAGGAAGGGGTCTGGGCCGAAAGTATGCCTGTCCTGAACCTCTGGGCCTAAGGAGACAGCAGCTCCTTGGCCACCTGTCCCTGGGGCAGACATGCGCTAGCCACCAGGCGCCTACGCTGAACTCGCAGAAACAGCTCCCTGAGATAACGGTGAGTTAGATGCTGTCTTCCTCCAGGATGTGGAAGCTTGGAAGAGGTACGGAGTTTCAGAAGAAGGAGTGGGGACAGTCCCCCAAAGCTCCCTATTCAGTGCACGGGCCGTGGGCAGGGATCTTGTCACCTCTCCTTTCCTGTGGGGAAAGCACTGGCCTAGTCCAAGAATCCACGTGAGTGCCAGAGTAAAAGGCCAAGCGATGCCTACACTGGGAGATGGTAATGTGCATAGAGTTCCCTCCTAGGCTATGCAAGCTACTGCAGGGTTGTGGGTGTGTCTGCTTAGTTCGGCCTGGCAGGGTGAACCCAGAACGCGAACATGGAGCCCGGGAAAGCAAGTCCCAAGAGGCACCAGCTCTCCCGCGGCTCTTCTTCCCTGCCGCGACAGAGCGAACACCCAAAGCCTTTCTTAGGAAGCAGCAGCGAAGTTCGGATCGTGGCAAGCTGAAAACCTCTTCGAAAGCATAGCAGTCGCTGGGAAATCAGAGTCGGTTCTGAGGGCTGCTGTTGCTGCTTGCCTTAGCCTAGTATTCCCAGCAGGATGGGAGAAACCCACATAGAGCGAAACACTCTTTGCCCTGGCATCCCGTCTGGGAAAGCACAGCATTCTTTGGGAACTCAGAGTCCAGTCTGAGCGCTGCTACTGTTTGCCTGAGCTGGTCTGGCCTAGACCGAGATTCCGCCTGAGCGCCAGAGTAAAAGGACAAGTGATGTCTACACTGGGAGATGGTAGTGTGCATAGAGTGCCATCCTAGGCTATGCACGCTACTGCAGGGTTGTGGCTGTGTCTGCTTAGTTCGGCCTGGCAGGGTGAACCTAGGACGCGAACATGGAGCCCGGGAAAGCAAGGCCCAAGAGGCACCAGCTCTCCCGCAGCTCTTCTTCCCTGACGCGACTGAAGCCTTGCCGAGAAAGCAGCGGCGAAGTGCTGTTCGCTCCAAGCCAAAGCCTCTGTGCAAGCACAGCATTCGCTGAGAAATGTTCTGTGGGCTGCTGCTGCTTGCCTGAGCCCAGTCTCGCGGTGGGAGAAACCCGCAGAGAGCGAAAGCCTCATGGCCTGGGCATCTCCCCTGGGAAAGCACAGCGTTCCTTGGGAAATCAGAGTTGGGTTTGGGGATGCTGCTGCTGTAAGCCTGAGCTAGTCTCCGCAGCTTAGTTGAAGATACCCGCATGGAGCGAAATACCCTTTGCCCTAGCATCCCCTCTGCCTGAGAGAGAAGCCAAGTGTGGGGAAGTCGCTGCATGCCGACCCCGGAGAAGAGAAGGAGCCGTTGGCCTTGGGTTTGGGAAGCGGGATAGCCTGCCGTGGCACAAACAGCAGGCCGGTGGCAAGACAATGTCACTCGCTCCTTGTGTGGAGAGATGGAAGCCTGGATGCTAAGCAGACATGAGGGGACGACTAGGGCCGAGGTGCGTGCACCACTCCGAGGAAGGAGTCTGGGCAGAAGGCAGGCCTGTCCTGTGCCTCTGTTCCCAAGGGGACAGCATCTCCTTGGCCACCTGTCCCAAGGGCAGACTTGGGCTTGCCACCAGGTGCCATACCCGGAACTCGCAGAAACAACCCCATGGAGAAACGGTCAGTCAGATGACGTCTTCCACCAAGAAGTGGCAGCGATGTGAGTGGCAGGGAGTGTGCCGGTGAAAGAGTGGAGACAGTCCCCCACAGTTCCCCATCCCAGTGCACGGGCCGTGGGCAGGGATCCTGTGGCCTCCCCTCCTCTGTGGTCAAGGCACTGGCCTAGATCCCGAGTCTACCTCAGCGCCAGAGCAAAAGGCAAAGACTTACCTAGGACAAGAGATGGTAATAGGCATAGAGTGCCATGCTAGGCCACGCACGCTGCTGCAGGGTTGTGACTGTGTCTGCTTAGTTCCGGCATAGCAAGGTGAACCCCGAGAGTGAACTTGGAGCCCGGGAAAGCAATTCCAAGAGGCACCAGCTCTCCCGCGGCTCTTCTTCCCTGCCACGACAGAACGAACACCCAATGCCTATCTTAGGAAGCAGCAGCGAAGTTCTCAATCGTGCCAAGCTGAAAACCCCTTCGAAAGCATAGCAGTCACTGGGAAAACAGAGTCAGTTCTGAGGGCTGCTGTTCCTGCTTGCCTTAGCCTAGTATTCCCAGCAGGATGGGAGAAACCCGCATAGAGCGAAAGCGTCTTTGCCCTGGCATCCCCTCTGGGAAAGCACAGCAATCTTTGGCAAATCAGAGTCCGGTCTGAGGCATGCTCCTGTTGCCTGAGCTGGTCTCCTCAGCACGGTGTAATAAACCCACATGGAGCAAAATCCTCTATGCCTGGGCATCCCCTCTGCCTGAGAGAGAAGCGCGGTTGCGCCTGTGGAAAGAGCCTTAAGGAAACGGACACGTGTTTCAGTGCCGTCCCCAGGAGCATGTCTGTGGAAGGTGCAACACGCTGCCCGGGGACAACAGGAGCCATTGGCCTTCTGGTCTCGAAACGGTTGCGAAGCAGGAGAGCCGGCAATAAAGTATCACCCACTCCCAGTGCAGAGAGACAGAAGCCTGGTTGCTAAGGAGACAGGAGGGCATGAGTAGGGCAGGGCGCATGCTCCACTCTTAGGAAGGGGTCTGGGCCGAAAGTATGCCTGTCCTGAACCTCTGGGCCTAAGGAGACAGCAGCTCCTTGGCCACCTGTCCCTGGGGCAGACATGCGCTAGCCACCAGGCGCCTACGCTGAACTCGCAGAAACAGCTCCCTGAGATAACGGTGAGTTAGATGCTGTCTTCCTCCAGGATGTGGAAGCTTGGAAGAGGTACGGAGTTTCAGAAGAAGGAGTGGGGACAGTCCCCCAAAGCTCCCTATTCAGTGCACGGGCCGTGGGCAGGGATCTTGTCACCTCTCCTTTCCTGTGGGGAAAGCACTGGCCTAGTCCAAGAATCCACGTGAGTGCCAGAGTAAAAGGCCAAGCGATGCCTACACTGGGAGATGGTAATGTGCATAGAGTTCCCTCCTAGGCTATGCAAGCTACTGCAGGGTTGTGGGTGTGTCTGCTTAGTTCGGCCTGGCAGGGTGAACCCAGAACGCGAACATGGAGCCCGGGAAAGCAAGTCCCAAGAGGCACCAGCTCTCCCGCGGCTCTTCTTCCCTGCCGCGACAGAGCGAACACCCAAAGCCTTTCTTAGGAAGCAGCAGCGAAGTTCGGATCGTGGCAAGCTGAAAACCTCTTCGAAAGCATAGCAGTCGCTGGGAAATCAGAGTCGGTTCTGAGGGCTGCTGTTGCTGCTTGCCTTAGCCTAGTATTCCCAGCAGGATGGGAGAAACCCACATAGAGCGAAACACTCTTTGCCCTGGCATCCCGTCTGGGAAAGCACAGCATTCTTTGGGAACTCAGAGTCCAGTCTGAGCGCTGCTACTGTTTGCCTGAGCTGGTCTGGCCTAGACCGAGATTCCGCCTGAGCGCCAGAGTAAAAGGACAAGTGATGTCTACACTGGGAGATGGTAGTGTGCATAGAGTGCCATCCTAGGCTATGCACGCTACTGCAGGGTTGTGGCTGTGTCTGCTTAGTTCGGCCTGGCAGGGTGAACCTAGGACGCGAACATGGAGCCCGGGAAAGCAAGGCCCAAGAGGCACCAGCTCTCCCGCAGCTCTTCTTCCCTGACGCGACTGAAGCCTTGCCGAGAAAGCAGCGGCGAAGTGCTGTTCGCTCCAAGCCAAAGCCTCTGTGCAAGCACAGCATTCGCTGAGAAATGTTCTGTGGGCTGCTGCTGCTTGCCTGAGCCCAGTCTCGCGGTGGGAGAAACCCGCAGAGAGCGAAAGCCTCATGGCCTGGGCATCTCCCCTGGGAAAGCACAGCGTTCCTTGGGAAATCAGAGTTGGGTTTGGGGATGCTGCTGCTGTAAGCCTGAGCTAGTCTCCGCAGCTTAGTTGAAGATACCCGCATGGAGCGAAATACCCTTTGCCCTAGCATCCCCTCTGCCTGAGAGAGAAGCCAAGTGTGGGGAAGTCGCTGCATGCCGACCCCGGAGAAGAGAAGGAGCCGTTGGCCTTGGGTTTGGGAAGCAGGATAGCCTGCCGTGGCACAAACAGCAGGCCGGTGGCAAGACAATGTCACTCGCTCCTTGTGTGGAGAGATGGAAGCCTGGATGCTAAGCAGACATGAGGGGACGACTAGGGCCGAGGTGCGTGCACCACTCCGAGGAAGGAGTCTGGGCAGAAGGCAGGCCTGTCCTGTGCCTCTGTTCCCAAGGGGACAGCATCTCCTTGGCCACCTGTCCCAAGGGCAGACTTGGGCTTGCCACCAGGTGCCATACCCGGAACTCGCAGAAACAACCCCATGGAGAAACGGTCAGTCAGATGACGTCTTCCACCAAGAAGTGGCAGCGATGTGAGTGGCAGGGAGTGTGCCGGTGAAAGTGTGGAGACAGTCCCCCACAGTTCCCCATCCCAGTGCACGGGCCGTGGGCAGGGATCCTGTGGCCTCCCCTCCTCTGTGGTCAAGGCACTGGCCTAGATCCCGAGTCTACCTCAGCGCCAGAGCAAAAGGCAAAGACTTACCTAGGACAAGAGATGGTAATAGGCATAGAGTGCCATGCTAGGCCACGCACGCTGCTGCAGGGTTGTGACTGTGTCTGCTTAGTTCCGGCATAGCAAGGTGAACCCCGAGAGTGAACTTGGAGCCCGGGAAAGCAATTCCAAGAGGCACCAGCTCTCCCGCGGCTCTTCTTCCCTGCCACGACAGAACGAACACCCAAAGCCTATCTTAGGAAGCAGCAGCGAAGTTCTCAATCGTGCCAAGCTGAAAACCCCTTCGAAAGCATAGCAGTCACTGGGAAAACAGAGTCAGTTCTGAGGGCTGCTGTTCCTGCTTGCCTTAGCCTAGTATTCCCAGCAGGATGGGAGAAACCCGCATAGAGCGAAAGCGTCTTTGCCCTGGCATCCCCTCTGGGAAAGCACAGCAATCTTTGGCAAATCAGAGTCCGGTCTGAGGCATGCTCCTGTTGCCTGAGCTGGTCTCCTCAGCACGGTGTAATAAACCCACATGGAGCAAAATCCTCTATGCCTGGGCATCCCCTCTGCCTGAGAGAGAAGCGCGGTTGCGCCTGTGGAAAGAGCCTTAAGGAAACGGACACGTGTTTCAGTGCCGTCCCCAGGAGCATGTCTGTGGAAGGTGCAACACGCTGCCCGGGGACAACAGGAGCCATTGGCCTTCTGGTCTCGAAACGGTTGCGAAGCAGGAGAGCCGGCAATAAAGTATCACCCACTCCCAGTGCAGAGAGACAGAAGCCTGGTTGCTAAGGAGACAGGAGGGCATGAGTAGGGCAGGGCGCATGCTCCACTCTTAGGAAGGGGTCTGGGCCGAAAGTATGCCTGTCCTGAACCTCTGGGCCTAAGGAGACAGCAGCTCCTTGGCCACCTGTCCCTGGGGCAGACATGCGCTAGCCACCAGGCGCCTACGCTGAACTCGCAGAAACAGCTCCCTGAGATAACGGTGAGTTAGATGCTGTCTTCCTCCAGGATGTGGAAGCTTGGAAGAGGTACGGAGTTTCAGAAGAAGGAGTGGGGACAGTCCCCCAAAGCTCCCTATTCAGTGCACGGGCCGTGGGCAGGGATCTTGTCACCTCTCCTTTCCTGTGGGGAAAGCACTGGCCTAGTCCAAGAATCCACGTGAGTGCCAGAGTAAAAGGCCAAGCGATGCCTACACTGGGAGATGGTAATGTGCATAGAGTTCCCTCCTAGGCTATGCAAGCTACTGCAGGGTTGTGGGTGTGTCTGCTTAGTTCGGCCTGGCAGGGTGAACCCAGAACGCGAACATGGAGCCCGGGAAAGCAAGTCCCAAGAGGCACCAGCTCTCCCGCGGCTCTTCTTCCCTGCCGCAACAGAGCGAACACCCAAAGCCTTTCTTAGGAAGCAGCAGCGAAGTTCGGATCGTGGCAAGCTGAAAACCTCTTCGAAAGCATAGCAGTCGCTGGGAAATCAGAGTCGGTTCTGAGGGCTGCTGTTGCTGCTTGCCTTAGCCTAGTATTCCCAGCAGGATGGGAGAAACCCACATAGAGCGAAACACTCTTTGCCCTGGCATCCCGTCTGGGAAAGCACAGCATTCTTTGGGAACTCAGAGTCCAGTCTGAGCGCTGCTACTGTTTGCCTGAGCTGGTCTGGCCTAGACCGAGATTCCGCCTGAGCGCCAGAGTAAAAGGACAAGTGATGTCTACACTGGGAGATGGTAGTGTGCATAGAGTGCCATCCTAGGCTATGCACGCTACTGCAGGGTTGTGGCTGTGTCTGCTTAGTTCGGCCTGGCAGGGTGAACCTAGGACGCGAACATGGAGCCCGGGAAAGCAAGGCCCAAGAGGCACCAGCTCTCCCGCAGCTCTTCTTCCCTGACGCGACTGAAGCCTTGCCGAGAAAGCAGCGGCGAAGTGCTGTTCGCTCCAAGCCAAAGCCTCTGTGCAAGCACAGCATTCGCTGAGAAATGTTCTGTGGGCTGCTGCTGCTTGCCTGAGCCCAGTCTCGCGGTGGGAGAAACCCGCAGAGAGCGAAAGCCTCATGGCCTGGGCATCTCCCCTGGGAAAGCACAGCGTTCCTTGGGAAATCAGAGTTGGGTTTGGGGATGCTGCTGCTGTAAGCCTGAGCTAGTCTCCGCAGCTTAGTTGAAGATACCCGCATGGAGCGAAATACCCTTTGCCCTAGCATCCCCTCTGCCTGAGAGAGAAGCCAAGTGTGGGGAAGTCGCTGCATGCCGACCCCGGAGAAGAGAAGGAGCCGTTGGCCTTGGGTTTGGGAAGCAGGATAGCCTGCCGTGGCACAAACAGCAGGCCGGTGGCAAGACAATGTCACTCGCTCCTTGTGTGGAGAGATGGAAGCCTGGATGCTAAGCAGACATGAGGGGACGACTAGGGCCGAGGTGCGTGCACCACTCCGAGGAAGGAGTCTGGGCAGAAGGCAGGCCTGTCCTGTGCCTCTGTTCCCAAGGGGACAGCATCTCCTTGGCCACCTGTCCCAAGGGCAGACTTGGGCTTGCCACCAGGTGCCATACCCGGAACTCGCAGAAACAACCCCATGGAGAAACGGTCAGTCAGATGACGTCTTCCACCAAGAAGTGGCAGCGATGTGAGTGGCAGGGAGTGTGCCGGTGAAAGAGTGGAGACAGTCCCCCACAGTTCCCCATCCCAGTGCACGGGCCGTGGGCAGGGATCCTGTGGCCTCCCCTCCTCTGTGGTCAAGGCACTGGCCTAGATCCCGAGTCTACCTGAGCGCCAGAGCAAAAGGCAAAGACTTACCTAGGACAAGAGATGGTAATAGGCATAGAGTGCCATGCTAGGCCACGCACGCTGCTGCAGGGTTGTGACTGTGTCTGCTTAGTTCCGGCATAGCAAGGTGAACCCCGAGAGTGAACTTGGAGCCCGGGAAAGCAATTCCAAGAGGCACCAGCTCTCCCGCGGCTCTTCTTCCCTGCCACGACAGAACGAACACCCAATGCCTATCTTAGGAAGCAGCAGCGAAGTTCTCAATCGTGCCAAGCTGAAAACCCCTTCGAAAGCATAGCAGTCACTGGGAAAACAGAGTCAGTTCTGAGGGCTGCTGTTCCTGCTTGCCTTAGCCTAGTATTCCCAGCAGGATGGGAGAAACCCGCATAGAGCGAAAGCGTCTTTGCCCTGGCATCCCCTCTGGGAAAGCACAGCAATCTTTGGCAAATCAGAGTCCGGTCTGAGGCATGCTCCTGTTGCCTGAGCTGGTCTCCTCAGCACGGTGTAATAAACCCACATGGAGCAAAATCCTCTATGCCTGGGCATCCCCTCTGCCTGAGAGAGAAGCGCGGTTGCGCCTGTGGAAAGAGCCTTAAGGAAACGGACACGTGTTTCAGTGCCGTCCCCAGGAGCATGTCTGTGGAAGGTGCAACACGCTGCCCGGGGACAACAGGAGCCATTGGCCTTCTGGTCTCGAAACGGTTGCGAAGCAGGAGAGCCGGCAATAAAGTATCACCCACTCCCAGTGCAGAGAGACAGAAGCCTGGTTGCTAAGGAGACAGGAGGGCATGAGTAGGGCAGGGCGCATGCTCCACTCTTAGGAAGGGGTCTGGGCCGAAAGTATGCCTGTCCTGAACCTCTGGGCCTAAGGAGACAGCAGCTCCTTGGCCACCTGTCCCTGGGGCAGACATGCGCTAGCCACCAGGCGCCTACGCTGAACTCGCAGAAACAGCTCCCTGAGATAACGGTGAGTTAGATGCTGTCTTCCTCCAGGATGTGGAAGCTTGGAAGAGGTACGGAGTTTCAGAAGAAGGAGTGGGGACAGTCCCCCAAAGCTCCCTATTCAGTGCACGGGCCGTGGGCAGGGATCTTGTCACCTCTCCTTTCCTGTGGGGTAAGCACTGCCCTAGTCCAAGAATCCACGTGAGTGCCAGAGTAAAAGGCCAAGCGATGCCTACACTGGGAGATGGTAATGTGCATAGAGTTCCCTCCTAGGCTATGCAAGCTACTGCAGGGTTGTGGGTGTGTCTGCTTAGTTCGGCCTGGCAGGGTGAACCCAGAACGCGAACATGGAGCCCGGGAAAGCAAGTCCCAAGAGGCACCAGCTCTCCCGCGGCTCTTCTTCCCTGCCGCAACAGAGCGAACACCCAAAGCCTTTCTTAGGAAGCAGCAGCGAAGTTCGGATCGTGGCAAGCTGAAAACCTCTTCGAAAGCATAGCAGTCGCTGGGAAATCAGAGTCGGTTCTGAGGGCTGCTGTTGCTGCTTGCCTTAGCCTAGTATTCCCAGCAGGATGGGAGAAACCCACATAGAGCGAAACACTCTTTGCCCTGGCATCCCGTCTGGGAAAGCACAGCATTCTTTGGGAACTCAGAGTCCAGTCTGAGCGCTGCTACTGTTTGCCTGAGCTGGTCTGGCCTAGACCGAGATTCCGCCTGAGCGCCAGAGTAAAAGGACAAGTGATGTCTACACTGGGAGATGGTAGTGTGCATAGAGTGCCATCCTAGGCTATGCACGCTACTGCAGGGTTGTGGCTGTGTCTGCTTAGTTCGGCCTGGCAGGGTGAACCTAGGATGCGAACATGGAGCCCGGGAAAGCAAGGCCCAAGAGGCACCAGCTCTCCCGCAGCTCTTCTTCCCTGACGCGACTGAAGCCTTGCCGAGAAAGCAGCGGCGAAGTGCTGTTCGCTCCAAGCCAAAGCCTCTGTGCAAGCACAGCATTCGCTGAGAAATGTTCTGTGGGCTGCTGCTGCTTGCCTGAGCCCAGTCTCGCGGTGGGAGAAACCCGCAGAGAGCGAAAGCCTCATGGCCTGGGCATCTCCCCTGGGAAAGCACAGCGTTCCTTGGGAAATCAGAGTTGGGTTTGGGGATGCTGCTGCTGTAAGCCTGAGCTAGTCTCCGCAGCTTAGTTGAAGATACCCGCATGGAGCGAAATACCCTTTGCCCTAGCATCCCCTCTGCCTGAGAGAGAAGCCAAGTGTGGGGAAGTCGCTGCATGCCGACCCCGGAGAAGAGAAGGAGCCGTTGGCCTTGGGTTTGGGAAGCAGGATAGCCTGCCGTGGCACAAACAGCAGGCCGGTGGCAAGACAATGTCACTCGCTTATTGTGTGGAGAGATGGAAGCCTGGATGCTAAGCAGACATGAGGGGACGACTAGGGCCGAGGTGCGTGCACCACTCCGAGGAAGGAGTCTGGGCAGAAGGCAGGCCTGTCCTGTGCCTCTGTTCCCAAGGGGACAGCATCTCCTTGGCCACCTGTCCCAAGGGCAGACTTGGGCTTGCCACCAGGTGCCATACCCGGAACTCGCAGAAACAACCCCATGGAGAAACGGTCAGTCAGATGACGTCTTCCACCAAGAAGTGGCAGCGATGTGAGTGGCAGGGAGTGTGCCGGTGAAAGTGTGGAGACAGTCCCCCACAGTTCCCCATCCCAGTGCACGGGCCGTGGGCAGGGATCCTGTGGCCTCCCCTCCTCTGTGGTCAAGGCACTGGCCTAGATCCCGAGTCTACCTCAGCGCCAGAGCAAAAGGCAAAGACTTACCTAGGACAAGAGATGGTAATAGGCATAGAGTGCCATGCTAGGCCACGCACGCTGCTGCAGGGTTGTGACTGTGTCTGCTTAGTTCCGGCATAGCAAGGTGAACCCCGAGAGTGAACTTGGAGCCCGGGAAAGCAATTCCAAGAGGCACCAGCTCTCCCGCGGCTCTTCTTCCCTGCCACGACAGAACGAACACCCAAAGCCTATCTTAGGAAGCAGCAGCGAAGTTCTCAATCGTGCCAAGCTGAAAACCCCTTCGAAAGCATAGCAGTCACTGGGAAAACAGAGTCAGTTCTGAGGGCTGCTGTTCCTGCTTGCCTTAGCCTAGTATTCCCAGCAGGATGGGAGAAACCCGCATAGAGCGAAAGCGTCTTTGCCCTGGCATCCCCTCTGGGAAAGCACAGCAATCTTTGGCAAATCAGAGTCCGGTCTGAGGCATGCTCCTGTTGCCTGAGCTGGTCTCCTCAGCACGGTGTAATAAACCCACATGGAGCAAAATCCTCTATGCCTGGGCATCCCCTCTGCCTGAGAGAGAAGCGCGGTTGCGCCTGTGGAAAGAGCCTTAAGGAAACGGACACGTGTTTCAGTGCCGTCCCCAGGAGCATGTCTGTGGAAGGTGCAACACGCTGCCCGGGGACAACAGGAGCCATTGGCCTTCTGGTCTCGAAACGGTTGCGAAGCAGGAGAGCCGGCAATAAAGTATCACCCACTCCCAGTGCAGAGAGACAGAAGCCTGGTTGCTAAGGAGACAGGAGGGCATGAGTAGGGCAGGGCGCATGCTCCACTCTTAGGAAGGGGTCTGGGCCGAAAGTATGCCTGTCCTGAACCTCTGGGCCTAAGGAGACAGCAGCTCCTTGGCCACCTGTCCCTGGGGCAGACATGCGCTAGCCACCAGGCGCCTACGCTGAACTCGCAGAAACAGCTGCCTGAGATAACGGTGAGTTAGATGCTGTCTTCCTCCAGGATGTGGAAGCTTGGAAGAGGTACGGAGTTTCAGAAGAAGGAGTGGGGACAGTCCCCCAAAGCTCCCTATTCAGTGCACGGGCCGTGGGCAGGGATCTTGTCACCTCTCCTTTCCTGTGGGGTAAGCACTGGCCTAGTCCAAGAATCCACGTGAGTGCCAGAGTAAAAGGCCAAGCGATGCCTACACTGGGAGATGGTAATGTGCATAGAGTTCCCTCCTAGGCTATGCAAGCTACTGCAGGGTTGTGGGTGTGTCTGCTTAGTTCGGCCTGGCAGGGTGAACCCAGAACGCGAACATGGAGCCCGGGAAAGCAAGTCCCAAGAGGCACCAGCTCTCCCGCGGCTCTTCTTCCCTGCCGCAACAGAGCGAACACCCAAAGCCTTTCTTAGGAAGCAGCAGCGAAGTTCGGATCGTGGCAAGCTGAAAACCTCTTCGAAAGCATAGCAGTCGCTGGGAAATCAGAGTCGGTTCTGAGGGCTGCTGTTGCTGCTTGCCTTAGCCTAGTATTCCCAGCAGGATGGGAGAAACCCACATAGAGCGAAACACTCTTTGCCCTGGCATCCCGTCTGGGAAAGCACAGCATTCTTTGGGAACTCAGAGTCCAGTCTGAGCGCTGCTACTGTTTGCCTGAGCTGGTCTGGCCTAGACCGAGATTCCGCCTGAGCGCCAGAGTAAAAGGACAAGTGATGTCTACACTGGGAGATGGTAGTGTGCATAGAGTGCCATCCTAGGCTATGCACGCTACTGCAGGGTTGTGGCTGTGTCTGCTTAGTTCGGCCTGGCAGGGTGAACCTAGGACGCGAACATGGAGCCCGGGAAAGCAAGGCCCAAGAGGCACCAGCTCTCCCGCAGCTCTTCTTCCCTGACGCGACTGAAGCCTTGCCGAGAAAGCAGCGGCGAAGTGCTGTTCGCTCCAAGCCAAAGCCTCTGTGCAAGCACAGCATTCGCTGAGAAATGTTCTGTGGGCTGCTGCTGCTTGCCTGAGCCCAGTCTCGCGGTGGGAGAAACCCGCAGAGAGCGAAAGCCTCATGGCCTGGGCATCTCCCCTGGGAAAGCACAGCGTTCCTTGGGAAATCAGAGTTGGGTTTGGGGATGCTGCTGCTGTAAGCCTGAGCTAGTCTCCGCAGCTTAGTTGAAGATACCCGCATGGAGCGAAATACCCTTTGCCCTAGCATCCCCTCTGCCTGAGAGAGAAGCCAAGTGTGGGGAAGTCGCTGCATGCCGACCCCGGAGAAGAGAAGGAGCCGTTGGCCTTGGGTTTGGGAAGCAGGATAGCCTGCCGTGGCACAAACAGCAGGCCGGTGGCAAGACAATGTCACTCGCTCCTTGTGTGGAGAGATGGAAGCCTGGATGCTAAGCAGACATGAGGGGACGACTAGGGCCGAGGTGCGTGCACCACTCCGAGGAAGGAGTCTGGGCAGAAGGCAGGCCTGTCCTGTGCCTCTGTTCCCAAGGGGACAGCATCTCCTTGGCCACCTGTCCCAAGGGCAGACTTGGGCTTGCCACCAGGTGCCATACCCGGAACTCGCAGAAACAACCCCATGGAGAAACGGTCAGTCAGATGACGTCTTCCACCAAGAAGTGGCAGCGATGTGAGTGGCAGGGAGTGTGCCGGTGAAAGAGTGGAGACAGTCCCCCACAGTTCCCCATCCCAGTGCACGGGCCGTGGGCAGGGATCCTGTGGCCTCCCCTCCTCTGTGGTCAAGGCACTGGCCTAGATCCCGAGTCTACCTCAGCGCCAGAGCAAAAGGCAAAGACTTACCTAGGACAAGAGATGGTAATAGGCATAGAGTGCCATGCTAGGCCACGCACGCTGCTGCAGGGTTGTGACTGTGTCTGCTTAGTTCCGGCATAGCAAGGTGAACCCCGAGAGTGAACTTGGAGCCCGGGAAAGCAATTCCAAGAGGCACCAGCTCTCCCGCGGCTCTTCTTCCCTGCCACGACAGAACGAACACCCAAAGCCTATCTTAGGAAGCAGCAGCGAAGTTCTCAATCGTGCCAAGCTGAAAACCCCTTCGAAAGCATAGCAGTCACTGGGAAAACAGAGTCAGTTCTGAGGGCTGCTGTTCCTGCTTGCCTTAGCCTAGTATTCCCAGCAGGATGGGAGAAACCCGCATAGAGCGAAAGCGTCTTTGCCCTGGCATCCCCTCTGGGAAAGCACAGCAATCTTTGGCAAATCAGAGTCCGGTCTGAGGCATGCTCCTGTTGCCTGAGCTGGTCTCCTCAGCACGGTGTAATAAACCCACATGGAGCAAAATCCTCTATGCCTGGGCATCCCCTCTGCCTGAGAGAGAAGCGCGGTTGCGCCTGTGGAAAGAGCCTTAAGGAAACGGACACGTGTTTCAGTGCCGTCCCCAGGAGCATGTCTGTGGAAGGTGCAACACGCTGCCCGGGGACAACAGGAGCCATTGGCCTTCTGGTCTCGAAACGGTTGCGAAGCAGGAGAGCCGGCAATAAAGTATCACCCACTCCCAGTGCAGAGAGACAGAAGCCTGGTTGCTAAGGAGACAGGAGGGCATGAGTAGGGCAGGGCGCATGCTCCACTCTTAGGAAGGGGTCTGGGCCGAAAGTATGCCTGTCCTGAACCTCTGGGCCTAAGGAGACAGCAGCTCCTTGGCCACCTGTCCCTGGGGCAGACATGCGCTAGCCACCAGGCGCCTACGCTGAACTCGCAGAAACAGCTCCCTGAGATAACGGTGAGTTAGATGCTGTCTTCCTCCAGGATGTGGAAGCTTGGAAGAGGTACGGAGTTTCAGAAGAAGGAGTGGGGACAGTCCCCCAAAGCTCCCTATTCAGTGCACGGGCCGTGGGCAGGGATCTTGTCACCTCTCCTTTCCTGTGGGGTAAGCACTGGCCTAGTCCAAGAATCCACGTGAGTGCCAGAGTAAAAGGCCAAGCGATGCCTACACTGGGAGATGGTAATGTGCATAGAGTTCCCTCCTAGGCTATGCAAGCTACTGCAGGGTTGTGGGTGTGTCTGCTTAGTTCGGCCTGGCAGGGTGAACCCAGAACGCGAACATGGAGCCCGGGAAAGCAAGTCCCAAGAGGCACCAGCTCTCCCGCGGCTCTTCTTCCCTGCCGCAACAGAGCGAACACCCAAAGCCTTTCTTAGGAAGCAGCAGCGAAGTTCGGATCGTGGCAAGCTGAAAACCTCTTCGAAAGCATAGCAGTCGCTGGGAAATCAGAGTCGGTTCTGAGGGCTGCTGTTGCTGCTTGCCTTAGCCTAGTATTCCCAGCAGGATGGGAGAAACCCACATAGAGCGAAACACTCTTTGCCCTGGCATCCCGTCTGGGAAAGCACAGCATTCTTTGGGAACTCAGAGTCCAGTCTGAGCGCTGCTACTGTTTGCCTGAGCTGGTCTGGCCTAGACCGAGATTCCGCCTGAGCGCCAGAGTAAAAGGACAAGTGATGTCTACACTGGGAGATGGTAGTGTGCATAGAGTGCCATCCTAGGCTATGCACGCTACTGCAGGGTTGTGGCTGTGTCTGCTTAGTTCGGCCTGGCAGGGTGAACCTAGGACGCGAACATGGAGCCCGGGAAAGCAAGGCCCAAGAGGCACCAGCTCTCCCGCAGCTCTTCTTCCCTGACGCGACTGAAGCCTTGCCGAGAAAGCAGCGGCGAAGTGCTTTTCGCTCCAAGCCAAAGCCTCTGTGCAAGCACAGCATTCGCTGAGAAATGTTCTGTGGGCTGCTGCTGCTTGCCTGAGCCCAGTCTCGCGGTGGGAGAAACCCGCAGAGAGCGAAAGCCTCATGGCCTGGGCATCTCCCCTGGGAAAGCACAGCGTTCCTTGGGAAATCAGAGTTGGGTTTGGGGATGCTGCTGCTGTAAGCCTGAGCTAGTCTCCGCAGCTTAGTTGAAGATACCCGCATGGAGCGAAATACCCTTTGCCCTAGCATCCCCTCTGCCTGAGAGAGAAGCCAAGTGTGGGGAAGTCGCTGCATGCCGACCCCGGAGAAGAGAAGGAGCCGTTGGCCTTGGGTTTGGGAAGCAGGATAGCCTGCCGTGGCACAAACAGCAGGCCGGTGGCAAGACAATGTCACTCGCTCCTTGTGTGGAGAGATGGAAGCCTGGATGCTAAGCAGACATGAGGGGACGACTAGGGCCGAGGTGCGTGCACCACTCCGAGGAAGGAGTCTGGGCAGAAGGCAGGCCTGTCCTGTGCCTCTGTTCCCAAGGGGACAGCATCTCCTTGGCCACCTGTCCCAAGGGCAGACTTGGGCTTGCCACCAGGTGCCATACCCGGAACTCGCAGAAACAACCCCATGGAGAAACGGTCAGTCAGATGACGTCTTCCACCAAGAAGTGGCAGCGATGTGAGTGGCAGGGAGTGTGCCGGGGAAAGAGTGGAGACAGTCCCCCACAGTTCCCCATCCCAGTGCACGGGCCGTGGGCAGGGATCCTGTGGCCTCCCCTCCTCTGTGGTCAAGGCACTGGCCTAGATCCCGAGTCTACCTCAGCGCCAGAGCAAAAGGCAAAGACTTACCTAGGACAAGAGATGGTAATAGGCATAGAGTGCCATGCTAGGCCACGCACGCTGCTGCAGGGTTGTGACTGTGTCTGCTTAGTTCCGGCATAGCAAGGCGAACCCCGAGAGTGAACTTGGAGCCCGGGAAAGCAATTCCAAGAGGCACCAGCTCTCCCGCGGCTCTTCTTCCCTGCCGCGACAGAACGAACACCCAAAGCCTATCTTAGGAAGCAGCAGCGAAGTTCTCTATCGTGCCAAGCTGAAAACCCCTTCGAAAGCATAGCAGTCACTGGGAAAACAGATTCAGTTCTGAGGGCTGCTGTTCCTGCTTGCCTTAGCCTAGTATTCCCAGCAGGATGGGAGAAACCCGCATAGAGCGAAAGCGTCTTTGCCCTGGCATCCCCTCTGGGAAAGCACAGCAATCTTTGGCAAATCAGAGTCCGGTCTGAGGCATGCTCCTGTTGCCTGAGCTGGTCTCCTCAGCACGGTGTAATAAACCCACATGGAGCAAAATCCTCTATGCCTGGGCATCCCCTCTGCCTGAGAGAGAAGCGCGGTTGCGCCTGTGGAAAGAGCCTTAAGGAAACGGACACGTGTTTCAGTGCCGTCCCCAGGAGCATGTCTGTGGAAGGTGCAACACGCTGCCCGGGGACAACAGGAGCCATTGGCCTTCTGGTCTCGAAACGGTTGCGAAGCAGGAGAGCCGGCAATAAAGTATCACCCACTCCCAGTGCAGAGAGACAGAAGCCTGGTTGCTAAGGAGACAGGAGGGCATGAGTAGGGCAGGGCGCATGCTCCACTCTTAGGAAGGGGTCTGGGCCGAAAGTATGCCTGTCCTGAACCTCTGGGCCTAAGGAGACAGCAGCTCCTTGGCCACCTGTCCCTGGGGCAGACATGCGCTAGCCACCAGGCGCCTACGCTGAACTCGCAGAAACAGCTCCCTGAGATAACGGTGAGTTAGATGCTGTCTTCCTCCAGGATGTGGAAGCTTGGAAGAGGTACGGAGTTTCAGAAGAAGGAGTGGGGACAGTCCCCCAAAGCTCCCTATTCAGTGCACGGGCCGTGGGCAGGGATCTTGTCACCTCTCCTTTCCTGTGGGGTAAGCACTGGCCTAGTCCAAGAATCCACGTGAGTGCCAGAGTAAAAGGCCAAGCGATGCCTACACTGGGAGATGGTAATGTGCATAGAGTTCCCTCCTAGGCTATGCAAGCTACTGCAGGGTTGTGGGTGTGTCTGCTTAGTTCGGCCTGGCAGGGTGAACCCAGAACGCGAACATGGAGCCCGGGAAAGCAAGTCCCAAGAGGCACCAGCTCTCCCGCGGCTCTTCTTCCCTGCCGCAACAGAGCGAACACCCAAAGCCTTTCTTAGGAAGCAGCAGCGAAGTTCGGATCGTGGCAAGCTGAAAACCTCTTCGAAAGCATAGCAGTCGCTGGGAAATCAGAGTCGGTTCTGAGGGCTGCTGTTGCTGCTTGCCTTAGCCTAGTATTCCCAGCAGGATGGGAGAAACCCACATAGAGCGAAACACTCTTTGCCCTGGCATCCCGTCTGGGAAAGCACAGCATTCTTTGGGAACTCAGAGTCCAGTCTGAGCGCTGCTACTGTTTGCCTGAGCTGGTCTGGCCTAGACCGAGATTCCGCCTGAGCGCCAGAGTAAAAGGACAAGTGATGTCTACACTGGGAGATGGTAGTGTGCATAGAGTGCCATCCTAGGCTATGCACGCTACTGCAGGGTTGTGGCTGTGTCTGCTTAGTTCGGCCTGTCAGGGTGAACCTAGGACGCGAACATGGAGCCCGGGAAAGCAAGGCCCAAGAGGCACCAGCTCTCCCGCAGCTCTTCTTCCCTGACGCGACTGAAGCCTTGCCGAGAAAGCAGCGGCGAAGTGCTGTTCGCTCCAAGCCAAAGCCTCTGTGCAAGCACAGCATTCGCTGAGAAATGTTCTGTGGGCTGCTGCTGCTTGCCTGAGCCCAGTCTCGCGGTGGGAGAAACCCGCAGAGAGCGAAAGCCTCATGGCCTGGGCATCTCCCCTGGGAAAGCACAGCGTTCCTTGGGAAATCAGAGTTGGGTTTGGGGATGCTGCTGCTGTAAGCCTGAGCTAGTCTCCGCAGCTTAGTTGAAGATACCCGCATGGAGCGAAATACCCTTTGCCCTAGCATCCCCTCTGCCTGAGAGAGAAGCCAAGTGTGGGGAAGTCGCTGCATGCCGACCCCGGAGAAGAGAAGGAGCCGTTGGCCTTGGGTTTGGGAAGCAGGATAGCCTGCCGTGGCACAAACAGCAGGCCGGTGGCAAGACAATGTCACTCGCTCCTTGTGTGGAGAGATGGAAGCCTGGATGCTAAGCAGACATGAGGGGACGACTAGGGCCGAGGTGCGTGCACCACTCCGAGGAAGGAGTCTGGGCAGAAGGCAGGCCTGTCCTGTGCCTCTGTTCCCAAGGGGACAGCATCTCCTTGGCCACCTGTCCCAAGGGCAGACTTGGGCTTGCCACCAGGTGCCATACCCGGAACTCGCAGAAACAACCCCATGGAGAAACGGTCAGTCAGATGACGTCTTCCACCAAGAAGTGGCAGCGATGTGAGTGGCAGGGAGTGTGCCGGTGAAAGAGTGGAGACAGTCCCCCACAGTTCCCCATCCCAGTGCACGGGCCGTGGGCAGGGATCCTGTGGCCTCCCCTCCTCTGTGGTCAAGGCACTGGCCTAGATCCCGAGTCTACCTCAGCGCCAGAGCAAAAGGCAAAGACTTACCTAGGACAAGAGATGGTAATAGGCATAGAGTGCCATGCTAGGCCACGCACGCTGCTGCAGGGTTGTGACTGTGTCTGCTTAGTTCCGGCATAGCAAGGTGAACCCCGAGAGTGAACTTGGAGCCCGGGAAAGCAATTCCAAGAGGCACCAGCTCTCCCGCGGCTCTTCTTCCCTGCCACGACAGAACGAACACCCAAAGCCTATCTTAGGAAGCAGCAGCGAAGTTCTCAATCGTGCCAAGCTGAAAACCCCTTCGAAAGCATAGCAGTCACTGGGAAAACAGAGTCAGTTCTGAGGGCTGCTGTTCCTGCTTGCCTTAGCCTAGTATTCCCAGCAGGATGGGAGAAACCCGCATAGAGCGAAAGCGTCTTTGCCCTGGCATCCCCTCTGGGAAAGCACAGCAATCTTTGGCAAATCAGAGTCCGGTCTGAGGCATGCTCCTGTTGCCTGAGCTGGTCTCCTCAGCACGGTGTAATAAACCCACATGGAGCAAAATCCTCTATGCCTGGGCATCCCCTCTGCCTGAGAGAGAAGCGCGGTTGCGCCTGTGGAAAGAGCCTTAAGGAAACGGACACGTGTTTCAGTGCCGTCCCCAGGAGCATGTCTGTGGAAGGTGCAACACGCTGCCCGGGGACAACAGGAGCCATTGGCCTTCTGGTCTCGAAACGGTTGCGAAGCAGGAGAGCCGGCAATAAAGTATCACCCACTCCCAGTGCAGAGAGACAGAAGCCTGGTTGCTAAGGAGACAGGAGGGCATGAGTAGGGCAGGGCGCATGCTCCACTCTTAGGAAGGGGTCTGGGCCGAAAGTATGCCTGTCCTGAACCTCTGGGCCTAAGGAGACAGCAGCTCCTTGGCCACCTGTCCCTGGGGCAGACATGCGCTAGCCACCAGGCGCCTACGCTGAACTCGCAGAAACAGCTCCCTGAGATAACGGTGAGTTAGATGCTGTCTTCCTCCAGGATGTGGAAGCTTGGAAGAGGTACGGAGTTTCAGAAGAAGGAGTGGGGACAGTCCCCCAAAGCTCCCTATTCAGTGCACGGGCCGTGGGCAGGGATCTTGTCACCTCTCCTTTCCTGTGGGGTAAGCACTGGCCTAGTCCAAGAATCCACGTGAGTGCCAGAGTAAAAGGCCAAGCGATGCCTACACTGGGAGATGGTAATGTGCATAGAGTTCCCTCCTAGGCTATGCAAGCTACTGCAGGGTTGTGGGTGTGTCTGCTTAGTTCGGCCTGGCAGGGTGAACCCAGAACGCGAACATGGAGCCCGGGAAAGCAAGTCCCAAGAGGCACCAGCTCTCCCGCGGCTCTTCTTCCCTGCCGCAACAGAGCGAACACCCAAAGCCTTTCTTAGGAAGCAGCAGCGAAGTTCGGATCGTGGCAAGCTGAAAACCTCTTCGAAAGCATAGCAGTCGCTGGGAAATCAGAGTCGGTTCTGAGGGCTGCTGTTGCTGCTTGCCTTAGCCTAGTATTCCCAGCAGGATGGGAGAAACCCACATAGAGCGAAACACTCTTTGCCCTGGCATCCCGTCTGGGAAAGCACAGCATTCTTTGGGAACTCAGAGTCCAGTCTGAGCGCTGCTACTGTTTGCCTGAGCTGGTCTGGCCTAGACCGAGATTCCGCCTGAGCGCCAGAGTAAAAGGACAAGTGATGTCTACACTGGGAGATGGTAGTGTGCATAGAGTGCCATCCTAGGCTATGCACGCTACTGCAGGGTTGTGGCTGTGTCTGCTTAGTTCGGCCTGGCAGGGTGAACCTAGGACGCGAACATGGAGCCCGGGAAAGCAAGGCCCAAGAGGCACCAGCTCTCCCGCAGCTCTTCTTCCCTGACGCGACTGAAGCCTTGCCGAGAAAGCAGCGGCGAAGTGCTGTTCGCTCCAAGCCAAAGCCTCTGTGCAAGCACAGCATTCGCTGAGAAATGTTCTGTGGGCTGCTGCTGCTTGCCTGAGCCCAGTCTCGCGGTGGGAGAAACCCGCAGAGAGCGAAAGCCTCATGGCCTGGGCATCTCCCCTGGGAAAGCACAGCGTTCCTTGGGAAATCAGAGTTGGGTTTGGGGATGCTGCTGCTGTAAGCCTGAGCTAGTCTCCGCAGCTTAGTTGAAGATACCCGCATGGAGCGAAATACCCTTTGCCCTAGCATCCCCTCTGCCTGAGAGAGAAGCCAAGTGTGGGGAAGTCGCTGCATGCCGACCCCGGAGAAGAGAAGGAGCCGTTGGCCTTGGGTTTGGGAAGCAGGATAGCCTGCCGTGGCACAAACAGCAGGCCGGTGGCAAGACAATGTCACTCGCTCCTTGTGTGGAGAGATGGAAGCCTGGATGCTAAGCAGACATGAGGGGACGACTAGGGCCGAGGTGCGTGCACCACTCCGAGGAAGGAGTCTGGGCAGAAGGCAGGCCTGTCCTGTGCCTCTGTTCCCAAGGGGACAGCATCTCCTTGGCCACCTGTCCCAAGGGCAGACTTGGGCTTGCCACCAGGTGCCATACCCGGAACTCGCAGAAACAACCCCATGGAGAAACGGTCAGTCAGATGACGTCTTCCACCAAGAAGTGGCAGCGATGTGAGTGGCAGGGAGTGTGCCGGTGAAAGAGTGGAGACAGTCCCCCACAGTTCCCCATCCCAGTGCACGGGCCGTGGGCAGGGATCCTGTGGCCTCCCCTCCTCTGTGGTCAAGGCACTGGCCTAGATCCCGAGTCTACCTCAGCGCCAGAGCAAAAGGCAAAGACTTACCTAGGACAAGAGATGGTAATAGGCATAGAGTGCCATGCTAGGCCACGCACGCTGCTGCAGGGTTGTGACTGTGTCTGCTTAGTTCCGGCATAGCAAGGTGAACCCCGAGAGTGAACTTGGAGCCCGGGAAAGCAATTCCAAGAGGCACCAGCTCTCCCGCGGCTCTTCTTCCCTGCCGCGACAGAACGAACACCCAAAGACTATCTTAGGAAGCAGCAGCGAAGTTCTCAATCGTGCCAAGCTGAAAACCCCTTCGAAAGCATAGCAGTCACTGGGAAAACAGAGTCAGTTCTGAGGGCTGCTGTTCCTGCTTGCCTTAGCCTAGTATTCCCAGCAGGATGGGAGAAACCCGCATAGAGCGAAAGCGTCTTTGCCCTGGCATCCCCTCTGGGAAAGCACAGCAATCTTTGGCAAATCAGAGTCCGGTCTGAGGCATGCTCCTGTTGCCTGAGCTGGTCTCCTCAGCACGGTGTAATAAACCCACATGGAGCAAAATCCTCTATGCCTGGGCATCCCCTCTGCCTGAGAGAGAAGCGCGGTTGCGCCTGTGGAAAGAGCCTTAAGGAAACGGACACGTGTTTCAGTGCCGTCCCCAGGAGCATGTCTGTGGAAGGTGCAACACGCTGCCCGGGGACAACAGGAGCCATTGGCCTTCTGGTCTCGAAACGGTTGCGAAGCAGGAGAGCCGGCAATAAAGTATCACCCACTCCCAGTGCAGAGAGACAGAAGCCTGGTTGCTAAGGAGACAGGAGGGCATGAGTAGGGCAGGGCGCATGCTCCACTCTTAGGAAGGGGTCTGGGCCGAAAGTATGCCTGTCCTGAACCTCTGGGCCTAAGGAGACAGCAGCTCCTTGGCCACCTGTCCCTGGGGCAGACATGCGCTAGCCACCAGGCGCCTACGCTGAACTCGCAGAAACAGCTCCCTGAGATAACGGTGAGTTAGATGCTGTCTTCCTCCAGGATGTGGAAGCTTGGAAGAGGTACGGAGTTTCAGAAGAAGGAGTGGGGACAGTCCCCCAAAGCTCCCTATTCAGTGCACGGGCCGTGGGCAGGGATCTTGTCACCTCTCCTTTCCTGTGGGGTAAGCACTGGCCTAGTCCAAGAATCCACGTGAGTGCCAGAGTAAAAGGCCAAGCGATGCCTACACTGGGAGATGGTAATGTGCATAGAGTTCCCTCCTAGGCTATGCAAGCTACTGCAGGGTTGTGGGTGTGTCTGCTTAGTTCGGCCTGGCAGGGTGAACCCAGAACGCGAACATGGAGCCCGGGAAAGCAAGTCCCAAGAGGCACCAGCTCTCCCGCGGCTCTTCTTCCCTGCCGCAACAGAGCGAACACCCAAAGCCTTTCTTAGGAAGCAGCAGCGAAGTTCGGATCGTGGCAAGCTGAAAACCTCTTCGAAAGCATAGCAGTCGCTGGGAAATCAGAGTCGGTTCTGAGGGCTGCTGTTGCTGCTTGCCTTAGCCTAGTATTCCCAGTAGGATGGGAGAAACCCACATAGAGCGAAACACTCTTTGCCCTGGCATCCCGTCTGGGAAAGCACAGCATTCTTTGGGAACTCAGAGTCCAGTCTGAGCGCTGCTACTGTTTGCCTGAGCTGGTCTGGCCTAGACCGAGATTCCGCCTGAGCGCCAGAGTAAAAGGACAAGTGATGTCTACACTGGGAGATGGTAGTGTGCATAGAGTGCCATCCTAGGCTATGCACGCTACTGCAGGGTTGTGGCTGTGTCTGCTTAGTTCGGCCTGGCAGGGTGAACCTAGGACGCGAACATGGAGCCCGGGAAAGCAAGGCCCAAGAGGCACCAGCTCTCCCGCAGCTCTTCTTCCCTGACGCGACTGAAGCCTTGCCGAGAAAGCAGCGGCGAAGTGCTGTTCGCTCCAAGCCAAAGCCTCTGTGCAAGCACAGCATTCGCTGAGAAATGTTCTGTGGGCTGCTGCTGCTTGCCTGAGCCCAGTCTCGCGGTGGGAGAAACCCGCAGAGAGCGAAAGCCTCATGGCCTGGGCATCTCCCCTGGGAAAGCACAGCGTTCCTTGGGAAATCAGAGTTGGGTTTGGGGATGCTGCTGCTGTAAGCCTGAGCTAGTCTCCGCAGCTTAGTTGAAGATACCCGCATGGAACGAAATACCCTTTGCCCTAGCATCCCCTCTGCCTGAGAGAGAAGCCAAGTGTGGGGAAGTCGCTGCATGCCGACCCCGGAGAAGAGAAGGAGCCGTTGGCCTTGGGTTTGGGAAGCAGGATAGCCTGCCGTGGCACAAACAGCAGGCCGGTGGCAAGACAATGTCACTCGCTCCTTGTGTGGAGAGATGGAAGCCTGGATGCTAAGCAGACATGAGGGGACGACTAGGGCCGAGGTGCGTGCACCACTCCGAGGAAGGAGTCTGGGCAGAAGGCAGGCCTGTCCTGTGCCTCTGTTCCCAAGGGGACAGCATCTCCTTGGCCACCTGTCCCAAGGGCAGACTTGGGCTTGCCACCAGGTGCCATACCCGGAACTCGCAGAAACAACCCCATGGAGAAACGGTCAGTCAGATGACGTCTTCCACCAAGAAGTGGCAGCGATGTGAGTGGCAGGGAGTGTGCCGGTGAAAGTGTGGAGACAGTCCCCCACAGTTCCCCATCCCAGTGCACGGGCCGTGGGCAGGGATCCTGTGGCCTCCCCTCCTCTGTGGTCAAGGCACTGGCCTAGATCCCGAGTCTACCTCAGCGCCAGAGCAAAAGGCAAAGACTTACCTAGGACAAGAGATGGTAATAGGCATAGAGTGCCATGCTAGGCCACGCACGCTGCTGCAGGGTTGTGACTGTGTCTGCTTAGTTCCGGCATAGCAAGGTGAACCCCGAGAGTGAACTTGGAGCCCGGGAAAGCAATTCCAAGAGGCACCAGCTCTCCCGCGGCTCTTCTTCCCTGCCACGACAGAACGAACACCCAAAGCCTATCTTAGGAAGCAGCAGCGAAGTTCTCAATCGTGCCAAGCTGAAAACCCCTTCGAAAGCATAGCAGTCACTGGGAAAACAGAGTCAGTTCTGAGGGCTGCTGTTCCTGCTTGCCTTAGCCTAGTATTCCCAGCAGGATGGGAGAAACCCGCATAGAGCGAAAGCGTCTTTGCCCTGGCATCCCCTCTGGGAAAGCACAGCAATCTTTGGCAAATCAGAGTCCGGTCTGAGGCATGCTCCTGTTGCCTGAGCTGGTCTCCTCAGCACGGTGTAATAAACCCACATGGAGCAAAATCCTCTATGCCTGGGCATCCCCTCTGCCTGAGAGAGAAGCGCGGTTGCGCCTGTGGAAAGAGCCTTAAGGAAACGGACACGTGTTTCAGTGCCGTCCCCAGGAGCATGTCTGTGGAAGGTGCAACACGCTGCCCGGGGACAACAGGAGCCATTGGCCTTCTGGTCTCGAAACGGTTGCGAAGCAGGAGAGCCGGCAATAAAGTATCACCCACTCCCAGTGCAGAGAGACAGAAGCCTGGTTGCTAAGGAGACAGGAGGGCATGAGTAGGGCAGGGCGCATGCTCCACTCTTAGGAAGGGGTCTGGGCCGAAAGTATGCCTGTCCTGAACCTCTGGGCCTAAGGAGACAGCAGCTCCTTGGCCACCTGTCCCTGGGGCAGACATGCGCTAGCCACCAGGCGCCTACGCTGAACTCGCAGAAACAGCTCCCTGAGATAACGGTGAGTTAGATGCTGTCTTCCTCCAGGATGTGGAAGCTTGGAAGAGGTACGGAGTTTCAGAAGAAGGAGTGGGGACAGTCCCCCAAAGCTCCCTATTCAGTGCACGGGCCGTGGGCAGGGATCTTGTCACCTCTCCTTTCCTGTGGGGTAAGCACTGGCCTAGTCCAAGAATCCACGTGAGTGCCAGAGTAAAAGGCCAAGCGATGCCTACACTGGGAGATGGTAATGTGCATAGAGTTCCCTCCTAGGCTATGCAAGCTACTGCAGGGTTGTGGGTGTGTCTGCTTAGTTCGGCCTGGCAGGGTGAACCCAGAACGCGAACATGGAGCCCGGGAAAGCAAGTCCCAAGAGGCACCAGCTCTCCCGCGGCTCTTCTTCCCTGCCGCAACAGAGCGAACACCCAAAGCCTTTCTTAGGAAGCAGCAGCGAAGTTCGGATCGTGGCAAGCTGAAAACCTCTTCGAAAGCATAGCAGTCGCTGGGAAATCAGAGTCGGTTCTGAGGGCTGCTGTTGCTGCTTGCCTTAGCCTAGTATTCCCAGCAGGATGGGAGAAACCCACATAGAGCGAAACACTCTTTGCCCTGGCATCCCGTCTGGGAAAGCACAGCATTCTTTGGGAACTCAGAGTCCAGTCTGAGCGCTGCTACTGTTTGCCTGAGCTGGTCTGGCCTAGACCGAGATTCCACCTGAGCGCCAGAGTAAAAGGACAAGTGATGTCTACACTGGGAGATGGTAGTGTGCATAGAGTGCCATCCTAGGCTATGCACGCTACTGCAGGGTTGTGGCTGTGTCTGCTTAGTTCGGCCTGGCAGGGTGAACCTAGGACGCGAACATGGAGCCCGGGAAAGCAAGGCCCAAGAGGCACCAGCTCTCCCGCAGCTCTTCTTCCCTGACGCGACTGAAGCCTTGCCGAGAAAGCAGCGGCGAAGTGCTGTTCGCTCCAAGCCAAAGCCTCTGTGCAAGCACAGCATTCGCTGAGAAATGTTCTGTGGGCTGCTGCTGCTTGCCTGAGCCCAGTCTCGCGGTGGGAGAAACCCGCAGAGAGCGAAAGCCTCATGGCCTGGGCATCTCCCCTGGGAAAGCACAGCGTTCCTTGGGAAATCAGAGTTGGGTTTGGGGATGCTGCTGCTGTAAGCCTGAGCTAGTCTCCGCAGCTTAGTTGAAGATACCCGCATGGAGCGAAATACCCTTTGCCCTAGCATCCCCTCTGCCTGAGAGAGAAGCCAAGTGTGGGGAAGTCGCTGCATGCCGACCCCGGAGAAGAGAAGGAGCCGTTGGCCTTGGGTTTGGGAAGCAGGATAGCCTGCCGTGGCACAAACAGCAGGCCGGTGGCAAGACAATGTCACTCGCTCCTTGTGTGGAGAGATGGAAGCCTGGATGCTAAGCAGACATGAGGGGACGACTAGGGCCGAGGTGCGTGCACCACTCCGAGGAAGGAGTCTGGGCAGAAGGCAGGCCTGTCCTGTGCCTCTGTTCCCAAGGGGACAGCATCTCCTTGGCCACCTGTCCCAAGGGCAGACTTGGGCTTGCCACCAGGTGCCATACCCGGAACTCGCAGAAACAACCCCATGGAGAAACGGTCAGTCAGATGACGTCTTCCACCAAGAAGTGGCAGCGATGTGAGTGGCAGGGAGTGTGCCGGTGAAAGAGTGGAGACAGTCCCCCACAGTTCCCCATCCCAGTGCACGGGCCGTGGGCAGGGATCCTGTGGCCTCCCCTCCTCTGTGGTCAAGGCACTGGCCTAGATCCCGAGTCTACCTCAGCGCCAGAGCAAAAGGCAAAGACTTACCTAGGACAAGAGATGGTAATAGGCATAGAGTGCCATGCTAGGCCACGCACGCTGCTGCAGGGTTGTGACTGTGTCTGCTTAGTTCCGGCATAGCAAGGTGAACCCCGAGAGTGAACTTGGAGCCCGGGAAAGCAATTCCAAGAGGCACCAGCTCTCCCGCGGCTCTTCTTCCCTGCCACGACAGAACGAACACCCAAAGCCTATCTTAGGAAGCAGCAGCGAAGTTCTCAATCGTGCCAAGCTGAAAACCCCTTCGAAAGCATAGCAGTCACTGGAAAACAGAGTCAGTTCTGAGGGCTGCTGTTCCTGCTTGCCTTAGCCTAGTATTCCCAGCAGGATGGGAGAAACCCGCATAGAGCGAAAGCGTCTTTGCCCTGGCATCCCCTCTGGGAAAGCACAGCAATCTTTGGCAAATCAGAGTCCGGTCTGAGGCATGCTCCTGTTGCCTGAGCTGGTCTCCTCAGCACGGTGTAATAAACCCACATGGAGCAAAATCCTCTATGCCTGGGCATCCCCTCTGCCTGAGAGAGAAGCGCGGTTGCGCCTGTGGAAAGAGCCTTAAGGAAACGGACACGTGTTTCAGTGCCGTCCCCAGGAGCATGTCTGTGGAAGGTGCAACACGCTGCCCGGGGACAACAGGAGCCATTGGCCTTCTGGTCTCGAAACGGTTGCGAAGCAGGAGAGCCGGCAATAAAGTATCACCCACTCCCAGTGCAGAGAGACAGAAGCCTGGTTGCTAAGGAGACAGGAGGGCATGAGTAGGGCAGGGCGCATGCTCCACTCTTAGGAAGGGGTCTGGGCCGAAAGTATGCCTGTCCTGAACCTCTGGGCCTAAGGAGACAGCAGCTCCTTGGCCACCTGTCCCTGGGGCAGACATGCGCTAGCCACCAGGCGCCTACGCTGAACTCGCAGAAACAGCTCCCTGAGATAACGGTGAGTTAGATGCTGTCTTCCTCCAGGATGTGGAAGCTTGGAAGAGGTACGGAGTTTCAGAAGAAGGAGTGGGGACAGTCCCCCAAAGCTCCCTATTCAGTGCACGGGCCGTGGGCAGGGATCTTGTCACCTCTCCTTTCCTGTGGGGTAAGCACTGGCCTAGTCCAAGAATCCACGTGAGTGCCAGAGTAAAGGCCAAGCGATGCCTACACTGGGAGATGGTAATGTGCATAGAGTTCCCTCCTAGGCTATGCAAGCTACTGCAGGGTTGTGGGTGTGTCTGCTTAGTTCGGCCTGGCAGGGTGAACCCAGAACGCGAACATGGAGCCCGGGAAAGCAAGTCCCAAGAGGCACCAGCTCTCCCGCGGCTCTTCTTCCCTGCCGCAACAGAGCGAACACCCAAAGCCTTTCTTAGGAAGCAGCAGCGAAGTTCGGATCGTGGCAAGCTGAAAACCTCTTCGAAAGCATAGCAGTCGCTGGGAAATCAGAGTCGGTTCTGAGGGCTGCTGTTGCTGCTTGCCTTAGCCTAGTATTCCCAGCAGGATGGAGAACCCACATAGAGCGAAACACTCTTTGCCCTGGCATCCCGTCTGGGAAAGCACAGCATTCTTTGGGAACTCAGAGTCCAGTCTGAGCGCTGCTACTGTTTGCCTGAGCTGGTCTGGCCTAGACCGAGATTCCGCCTGAGCGCCAGAGTAAAAGGACAAGTGATGTCTACACTGGGAGATGGTAGTGTGCATAGAGTGCCATCCTAGGCTATGCACGCTACTGCAGGGTTGTGGCTGTGTCTGCTTAGTTCGGCCTGGCAGGGTGAACCTAGGACGCGAACATGGAGCCCGGGAAAGCAAGGCCCAAGAGGCACCAGCTCTCCCGCAGCTCTTCTTCCCTGACGCGACTGAAGCCTTGCCGAGAAAGCAGCGGCGAAGTGCTGTTCGCTCCAAGCCAAAGCCTCTGTGCAAGCACAGCATTCGCTGAGAAATGTTCTGTGGGCTGCTGCTGCTTGCCTGAGCCCAGTCTCGCGGTGGGAGAAACCCGCAGAGAGCGAAAGCCTCATGGCCTGGGCATCTCCCCTGGGAAAGCACAGCGTTCCTTGGGAAATCAGAGTTGGGTTTGGGGATGCTGCTGCTGTAAGCCTGAGCTAGTCTCCGCAGCTTAGTTGAAGATACCCGCATGGAGCGAAATACCCTTTGCCCTAGCATCCCCTCTGCCTGAGAGAGAAGCCAAGTGTGGGGAAGTCGCTGCATGCCGACCCCGGAGAAGAGAAGGAGCCGTTGGCCTTGGGTTTGGGAAGCAGGATAGCCTGCCGTGGCACAAACAGCAGGCCGGTGGCAAGACAATGTCACTCGCTCCTTGTGTGGAGAGATGGAAGCCTGGCTGGATGCTAAGCAGACATGAGGGGACGACTAGGGCCGAGGTGCGTGCACCACTCCGAGGAAGGAGTCTGGGCAGAAGGCAGGCCTGTCCTGTGCCTCTGTTCCCAAGGGGACAGCATCTCCTTGGCCACCTGTCCCAAGGGCAGACTTGGGCTTGCCACCAGGTGCCATACCCGGAACTCGCAGAAACAACCCCATGGAGAAACGGTCAGTCAGATGACGTCTTCCACCAAGAAGTGGCAGCGATGTGAGTGGCAGGGAGTGTGCCGGTGAAAGAGTGGAGACAGTCCCCCACAGTTCCCCATCCCAGTGCACGGGCCGTGGGCAGGGATCCTGTGGCCTCCCCTCCTCTGTGGTCAAGGCACTGGCCTAGATCCCGAGTCTACCTCAGCGCCAGAGCAAAAGGCAAAGACTTACCTAGGACAAGAGATGGTAATAGGCATAGAGTGCCATGCTAGGCCACGCACGCTGCTGCAGGGTTGTGACTGTGTCTGCTTAGTTCCGGCATAGCAAGGCGAACCCCGAGAGTGAACTTGGAGCCCGGGAAAGCAATTCCAAGAGGCACCAGCTCTCCCGCGGCTCTTCTTCCCTGCCGCGACAGAACGAACACCCAAAGCCTATCTTAGGAAGCAGCAGCGAAGTTCTCTATCGTGCCAAGCTGAAAACCCCTTCGAAAGCATAGCAGTCACTGGGAAAACAGATTCAGTTCTGAGGGCTGCTGTTCCTGCTTGCCTTAGCCTAGTATTCCCAGCAGGATGGGAGAAACCCGCATAGAGCGAAAGCGTCTTTGCCCTGGCATCCCCTCTGGGAAAGCACAGCAATCTTTGGCAAATCAGAGTCCGGTCTGAGGCATGCTCCTGTTGCCTGAGCTGGTCTCCTCAGCACGGTGTAATAAACCCACATGGAGCAAAATCCTCTATGCCTGGGCATCCCCTCTGCCTGAGAGAGAAGCGCGGTTGCGCCTGTGGAAAGAGCCTTAAGGAAACGGACACGTGTTTCAGTGCCGTCCCCAGGAGCATGTCTGTGGAAGGTGCAACACGCTGCCCGGGGACAACAGGAGCCATTGGCCTTCTGGTCTCGAAACGGTTGCGAAGCAGGAGAGCCGGCAATAAAGTATCACCCACTCCCAGTGCAGAGAGACAGAAGCCTGGTTGCTAAGGAGACAGGAGGGCATGAGTAGGGCAGGGCGCATGCTCCACTCTTAGGAAGGGGTCTGGGCCGAAAGTATGCCTGTCCTGAACCTCTGGGCCTAAGGAGACAGCAGCTCCTTGGCCACCTGTCCCTGGGGCAGACATGCGCTAGCCACCAGGCGCCTACGCTGAACTCGCAGAAACAGCTCCCTGAGATAACGGTGAGTTAGATGCTGTCTTCCTCCAGGATGTGGAAGCTTGGAAGAGGTACGGAGTTTCAGAAGAAGGAGTGGGGACAGTCCCCCAAAGCTCCCTATTCAGTGCACGGGCCGTGGGCAGGGATCTTGTCACCTCTCCTTTCCTGTGGGGTAAGCACTGGCCTAGTCCAAGAATCCACGTGAGTGCCAGAGTAAAAGGCCAAGCGATGCCTACACTGGGAGATGGTAATGTGCATAGAGTTCCCTCCTAGGCTATGCAAGCTACTGCAGGGTTGTGGGTGTGTCTGCTTAGTTCGGCCTGGCAGGGTGAACCCAGAACGCGAACATGGAGCCCGGGAAAGCAAGTCCCAAGAGGCACCAGCTCTCCCGCGGCTCTTCTTCCCTGCCGCAACAGAGCGAACACCCAAAGCCTTTCTTAGGAAGCAGCAGCGAAGTTCGGATCGTGGCAAGCTGAAAACCTCTTCGAAAGCATAGCAGTCGCTGGGAAATCAGAGTCGGTTCTGAGGGCTGCTGTTGCTGCTTGCCTTAGCCTAGTATTCCCAGCAGGATGGGAGAAACCCACATAGAGCGAAACACTCTTTGCCCTGGCATCCCGTCTGGGAAAGCACAGCATTCTTTGGGAACTCAGAGTCCAGTCTGAGCGCTGCTACTGTTTGCCTGAGCTGGTCTGGCCTAGACCGAGATTCCGCCTGAGCGCCAGAGTAAAAGGACAAGTGATGTCTACACTGGGAGATGGTAGTGTGCATAGAGTGCCATCCTAGGCTATGCACGCTACTGCAGGGTTGTGGCTGTGTCTGCTTAGTTCGGCCTGGCAGGGTGAACCTAGGACGCGAACATGGAGCCCGGGAAAGCAAGGCCCAAGAGGCACCAGCTCTCCCGCAGCTCTTCTTCCCTGACGCGACTGAAGCCTTGCCGAGAAAGCAGCGGCGAAGTGCTGTTCGCTCCAAGCCAAAGCCTCTGTGCAAGCACAGCATTCGCTGAGAAATGTTCTGTGGGCTGCTGCTGCTTGCCTGAGCCCAGTCTCGCGGTGGGAGAAACCCGCAGAGAGCGAAAGCCTCATGGCCTGGGCATCTCCCCTGGGAAAGCACAGCGTTCCTTGGGAAATCAGAGTTGGGTTTGGGGATGCTGCTGCTGTAAGCCTGAGCTAGTCTCCGCAGCTTAGTTGAAGATACCCGCATGGAGCGAAATACCCTTTGCCCTAGCATCCCCTCTGCCTGAGAGAGAAGCCAAGTGTGGGGAAGTCGCTGCATGCCGACCCCGGAGAAGAGAAGGAGCCGTTGGCCTTGGGTTTGGGAAGCAGGATAGCCTGCCGTGGCACAAACAGCAGGCCGGTGGCAAGACAATGTCACTCGCTCCTTGTGTGGAGAGATGGAAGCCTGGATGCTAAGCAGACATGAGGGGACGACTAGGGCCGAGGTGCGTGCACCACTCCGAGGAAGGAGTCTGGGCAGAAGGCAGGCCTGTCCTGTGCCTCTGTTCCCAAGGGGACAGCATCTCCTTGGCCACCTGTCCCAAGGGCAGACTTGGGCTTGCCACCAGGTGCCATACCCGGAACTCGCAGAAACAACCCCATGGAGAAACGGTCAGTCAGATGACGTCTTCCACCAAGAAGTGGCAGCGATGTGAGTGGCAGGGAGTGTGCCGGTGAAAGAGTGGAGACAGTCCCCCACAGTTCCCCATCCCAGTGCACGGGCCGTGGGCAGGGATCCTGTGGCCTCCCCTCCTCTGTGGTCAAGGCACTGGCCTAGATCCCGAGTCTACCTCAGCGCCAGAGCAAAAGGCAAAGACTTACCTAGGACAAGAGATGGTAATAGGCATAGAGTGCCATGCTAGGCCACGCACGCTGCTGCAGGGTTGTGACTGTGTCTGCTTAGTTCCGGCATAGCAAGGCGAACCCCGAGAGTGAACTTGGAGCCCGGGAAAGCAATTCCAAGAGGCACCAGCTCTCCCGCGGCTCTTCTTCCCTGCCACGACAGAACGAACACCCAAAGCCTATCTTAGGAAGCAGCAGCGAAGTTCTCAATCGTGCCAAGCTGAAAACCCCTTCGAAAGCATAGCAGTCACTGGGAAAACAGAGTCAGTTCTGAGGGCTGCTGTTCCTGCTTGCCTTAGCCTAGTATTCCCAGCAGGATGGGAGAAACCCGCATAGAGCGAAAGCGTCTTTGCCCTGGCATCCCCTCTGGGAAAGCACAGCAATCTTTGGCAAATCAGAGTCCGGTCTGAGGCATGCTCCTGTTGCCTGAGCTGGTCTCCTCAGCACGGTGTAATAAACCCACATGGAGCAAAATCCTCTATGCCTGGGCATCCCCTCTGCCTGAGAGAGAAGCGCGGTTGCGCCTGTGGAAAGAGCCTTAAGGAAACGGACACGTGTTTCAGTGCCGTCCCCAGGAGCATGTCTGTGGAAGGTGCAACACGCTGCCCGGGGACAACAGGAGCCATTGGCCTTCTGGTCTCGAAACGGTTGCGAAGCAGGAGAGCCGGCAATAAAGTATCACCCACTCCCAGTGCAGAGAGACAGAAGCCTGGTTGCTAAGGAGACAGGAGGGCATGAGTAGGGCAGGGCGCATGCTCCACTCTTAGGAAGGGGTCTGGGCCGAAAGTATGCCTGTCCTGAACCTCTGGGCCTAAGGAGACAGCAGCTCCTTGGCCACCTGTCCCTGGGGCAGACATGCGCTAGCCACCAGGCGCCTACGCTGAACTCGCAGAAACAGCTCCCTGAGATAACGGTGAGTTAGATGCTGTCTTCCTCCAGGATGTGGAAGCTTGGAAGAGGTACGGAGTTTCAGAAGAAGGAGTGGGGACAGTCCCCCAAAGCTCCCTATTCAGTGCACGGGCCGTGGGCAGGGATCTTGTCACCTCTCCTTTCCTGTGGGGTAAGCACTGGCCTAGTCCAAGAATCCACGTGAGTGCCAGAGTAAAAGGCCAAGCGATGCCTACACTGGGAGATGGTAATGTGCATAGAGTTCCCTCCTAGGCTATGCAAGCTACTGCAGGGTTGTGGGTGTGTCTGCTTAGTTCGGCCTGGCAGGGTGAACCCAGAACGCGAACATGGAGCCCGGGAAAGCAAGTCCCAAGAGGCACCAGCTCTCCCGCGGCTCTTCTTCCCTGCCGCAACAGAGCGAACACCCAAAGCCTTTCTTAGGAAGCAGCAGCGAAGTTCGGATCGTGGCAAGCTGAAAACCTCTTCGAAAGCATAGCAGTCGCTGGGAAATCAGAGTCGGTTCTGAGGGCTGCTGTTGCTGCTTGCCTTAGCCTAGTATTCCCAGCAGGATGGGAGAAACCCACATAGAGCGAAACACTCTTTGCCCTGGCATCCCGTCTGGGAAAGCACAGCATTCTTTGGGAACTCAGAGTCCAGTCTGAGCGCTGCTACTGTTTGCCTGAGCTGGTCTGGCCTAGACCGAGATTCCGCCTGAGCGCCAGAGTAAAAGGACATGTGATGTCTACCCTGGGAGATGGTAGTGTGCATAGAGTGCCATCCTAGGCTATGCACGCTACTGCAGGGTTGTGGCTGTGTCTGCTTAGTTCGGCCTGGCAGGGTGAACCTAGGACGCGAACATGGAGCCCGGGAAAGCAAGGCCCAAGAGGCACCAGCTCTCCCGCAGCTCTTCTTCCCTGACGCGACTGAAGCCTTGCCGAGAAAGCAGCGGCGAAGTGCTGTTCGCTCCAAGCCAAAGCCTCTGTGCAAGCACAGCATTCGCTGAGAAATGTTCTGTGGGCTGCTGCTGCTTGCCTGAGCCCAGTCTCGCGGTGGGAGAAACCCGCAGAGAGCGAAAGCCTCATGGCCTGGGCATCTCCCCTGGGAAAGCACAGCGTTCCTTGGGAAATCAGAGTTGGGTTTGGGGATGCTGCTGCTGTAAGCCTGAGCTAGTCTCCGCAGCTTAGTTGAAGATACCCGCATGGAGCGAAATACCCTTTGCCCTAGCATCCCCTCTGCCTGAGAGAGAAGCCAAGTGTGGGGAAGTCGCTGCATGCCGACCCCGGAGAAGAGAAGGAGCCGTTGGCCTTGGGTTTGGGAAGCAGGATAGCCTGCCGTGGCACAAACAGCAGGCCGGTGGCAAGACAATGTCACTCGCTCCTTGTGTGGAGAGATGGAAGCCTGGATGCTAAGCAGACATGAGGGGACGACTAGGGCCGAGGTGCGTGCACCACTCCGAGGAAGGAGTCTGGGCAGAAGGCAGGCCTGTCCTGTGCCTCTGTTCCCAAGGGGACAGCATCTCCTTGGCCACCTGTCCCAAGGGCAGACTTGGGCTTGCCACCAGGTGCCATACCCGGAACTCGCAGAAACAACCCCATGGAGAAACGGTCAGTCAGATGACGTCTTCCACCAAGAAGTGGCAGCGATGTGAGTGGCAGGGAGTGTGCCGGTGAAAGAGTGGAGACAGTCCCCCACAGTTCCCCATCCCAGTGCACGGGCCGTGGGCAGGGATCCTGTGGCCTCCCCTCCTCTGTGGTCAAGGCACTGGCCTAGATCCCGAGTCTACCTCAGCGCCAGAGCAAAAGGCAAAGACTTACCTAGGACAAGAGATGGTAATAGGCATAGAGTGCCATGCTAGGCCACGCACGCTGCTGCAGGGTTGTGACTGTGTCTGCTTAGTTCCGGCATAGCAAGGCGAACCCCGAGAGTGAACTTGGAGCCCGGGAAAGCAATTCCAAGAGGCACCAGCTCTCCCGCGGCTCTTCTTCCCTGCCACGACAGAACGAACACCCAAAGCCTATCTTAGGAAGCAGCAGCGAAGTTCTCTATCGTGCCAAGCTGAAAACCCCTTCGAAAGCATAGCAGTCACTGGGAAAACAGATTCAGTTCTGAGGGCTGCTGTTCCTGCTTGCCTTAGCCTAGTATTCCCAGCAGGATGGGAGAAACCCGCATAGAGCGAAAGCGTCTTTGCCCTGGCATCCCCTCTGGGAAAGCACAGCAATCTTTGGCAAATCAGAGTCCGGTCTGAGGCATGCTCCTGTTGCCTGAGCTGGTCTCCTCAGCACGGTGTAATAAACCCACATGGAGCAAAATCCTCTATGCCTGGGCATCCCCTCTGCCTGAGAGAGAAGCGCGGTTGCGCCTGTGGAAAGAGCCTTAAGGAAACGGACACGTGTTTCAGTGCCGTCCCCAGGAGCATGTCTGTGGAAGGTGCAACACGCTGCCCGGGGACAACAGGAGCCATTGGCCTTCTGGTCTCGAAACGGTTGCGAAGCAGGAGAGCCGGCAATAAAGTATCACCCACTCCCAGTGCAGAGAGACAGAAGCCTGGTTGCTAAGGAGACAGGAGGGCATGAGTAGGGCAGGGCGCATGCTCCACTCTTAGGAAGGGGTCTGGGCCGAAAGTATGCCTGTCCTGAACCTCTGGGCCTAAGGAGACAGCAGCTCCTTGGCCACCTGTCCCTGGGGCAGACATGCGCTAGCCACCAGGCGCCTACGCTGAACTCGCAGAAACAGCTCCCTGAGATAACGGTGAGTTAGATGCTGTCTTCCTCCAGGATGTGGAAGCTTGGAAGAGGTACGGAGTTTCAGAAGAAGGAGTGGGGACAGTCCCCCAAAGCTCCCTATTCAGTGCACGGGCCGTGGGCAGGGATCTTGTCACCTCTCCTTTCCTGTGGGGTAAGCACTGGCCTAGTCCAAGAATCCACGTGAGTGCCAGAGTAAAAGGCCAAGCGATGCCTACACTGGGAGATGGTAATGTGCATAGAGTTCCCTCCTAGGCTATGCAAGCTACTGCAGGGTTGTGGGTGTGTCTGCTTAGTTCGGCCTGGCAGGGTGAACCCAGAACGCGAACATGGAGCCCGGGAAAGCAAGTCCCAAGAGGCACCAGCTCTCCCGCGGCTCTTCTTCCCTGCCGCAACAGAGCGAACACCCAAAGCCTTTCTTAGGAAGCAGCAGCGAAGTTCGGATCGTGGCAAGCTGAAAACCTCTTCGAAAGCATAGCAGTCGCTGGGAAATCAGAGTCGGTTCTGAGGGCTGCTGTTGCTGCTTGCCTTAGCCTAGTATTCCCAGCAGGATGGGAGAAACCCACATAGAGCGAAACACTCTTTGCCCTGGCATCCCGTCTGGGAAAGCACAGCATTCTTTGGGAACTCAGAGTCCAGTCTGAGCGCTGCTACTGTTTCCCTGAGCTGGTCTGGCCTAGACCGAGATTCCGCCTGAGCGCCAGAGTAAAAGGACAAGTGATGTCTACACTGGGAGATGGTAGTGTGCATAGAGTGCCATCCTAGGCTATGCACGCTACTGCAGGGTTGTGGCTGTGTCTGCTTAGTTCGGCCTGGCAGGGTGAACCTAGGACGCGAACATGGAGCCCGGGAAAGCAAGGCCCAAGAGGCACCAGCTCTCCCGCAGCTCTTCTTCCCTGACGCGACTGAAGCCTTGCCGAGAAAGCAGCGGCGAAGTGCTGTTCGCTCCAAGCCAAAGCCTCTGTGCAAGCACAGCATTCGCTGAGAAATGTTCTGTGGGCTGCTGCTGCTTGCCTGAGCCCAGTCTCGCGGTGGGAGAAACCCGCAGAGAGCGAAAGCCTCATGGCCTGGGCATCTCCCCTGGGAAAGCACAGCGTTCCTTGGGAAATCAGAGTTGGGTTTGGGGATGCTGCTGCTGTAAGCCTGAGCTAGTCTCCGCAGCTTAGTTGAAGATACCCGCATGGAGCGAAATACCCTTTGCCCTAGCATCCCCTCTGCCTGAGAGAGAAGCCAAGTGTGGGGAAGTCGCTGCATGCCGACCCTGGAGAAGAGAAGGAGCCGTTGGCCTTGGGTTTGGGAAGCAGGATAGCCTGCCGTGGCACAAACAGCAGGCCGGTGGCAAGACAATGTCACTCGCTCCTTGTGTGGAGAGATGGAAGCCTGGATGCTAAGCAGACATGAGGGGACGACTAGGGCCGAGGTGCGTGCACCACTCCGAGGAAGGAGTCTGGGCAGAAGGCAGGCCTGTCCTGTGCCTCTGTTCCCAAGGGGACAGCATCTCCTTGGCCACCTGTCCCAAGGGCAGACTTGGGCTTGCCACCAGGTGCCATACCCGGAACTCGCAGAAACAACCCCATGGAGAAACGGTCAGTCAGATGACGTCTTCCACCAAGAAGTGGCAGCGATGTGAGTGGCAGGGAGTGTGCCGGTGAAAGAGTGGAGACAGTCCCCCACAGTTCCCCATCCCAGTGCACGGGCCGTGGGCAGGGATCCTGTGGCCTCCCCTCCTCTGTGGTCAAGGCACTGGCCTGGATCCCGAGTCTACCTGAGCGCCAGAGCAAAAGGCAAAGACTTACCTAGGACAAGAGATGGTAATAGGCATAGAGTGCCAGGCTAGGCCACGCACGCTGCTGCAGGGTTGTGACTGTGTCTGCTTAGTTCCGGCATAGCAAGGTGAACCCCGAGAGTGAACTTGGAGCCCGGGAAAGCAATTCCAAGAGGCACCAGCTCTCCCGCGGCTCTTCTTCCCTGCCGCGACAGAACGAACACCCAAAGCCTATCTTAGGAAGCAGCACCGAAGTTCTCAATCGTGCCAAGCTGAAAACAACCTTCGAAAGCATAGCAGTCACTGGGAAAACAGATTCAGTTCTGAGGGCTGCTGTTCCTGCTTGCCTTAGCCTAGTATTCCCAGCAGGATGGGAGAAACCCGCATAGAGCGAAAGCGTCTTTGCCCTGGCATCCCCTCTGGGAAAGCACAGCAATCTTTGGCAAATCAGAGTCCGGTCTGAGGCATGCTCCTGTTGCCTGAGCTGGTCTCCTCAGCACGGTGTAATAAACCCACATGGAGCAAAATCCTCTATGCCTGGGCATCCCCTCTGCCTGAGAGAGAAGCGCGGTTGCGCCTGTGGAAAGAGCCTTAAGGAAACGGACACGTGTTTCAGTGCCGTCCCCAGGAGCATGTCTGTGGAAGGTGCAACACGCTGCCCGGGGACAACAGGAGCCATTGGCCTTCTGGTCTCGAAACGGTTGCGAAGCAGGAGAGCCGGCAATAAAGTATCACCCACTCCCAGTGCAGAGAGACAGAAGCCTGGTTGCTAAGGAGACAGGAGGGCATGAGTAGGGCAGGGCGCATGCTCCACTCTTAGGAAGGGGTCTGGGCCGAAAGTATGCCTGTCCTGAACCTCTGGGCCTAAGGAGACAGCAGCTCCTTGGCCACCTGTCCCTGGGGCAGACATGCGCTAGCCACCAGGCGCCTACGCTGAACTCGCAGAAACAGCTCCCTGAGATAACGGTGAGTTAGATGCTGTCTTCCTCCAGGATGTGGAAGCTTGGAAGAGGTACGGAGTTTCAGAAGAAGGAGTGGGGACAGTCCCCCAAAGCTCCCTATTCAGTGCACGGGCCGTGGGCAGGGATCTTGTCACCTCTCCTTTCCTGTGGGGTAAGCACTGGCCTAGTCCAAGAATCCACGTGAGTGCCAGAGTAAAAGGCCAAGCGATGCCTACACTGGGAGATGGTAATGTGCATAGAGTTCCCTCCTAGGCTATGCAAGCTACTGCAGGGTTGTGGGTGTGTCTGCTTAGTTCGGCCTGGCAGGGTGAACCCAGAACGCGAACATGGAGCCCGGGAAAGCAAGTCCCAAGAGGCACCAGCTCCCCCGCGGTTCTTCTTCCCTGCCGCGACAGAGCGAACACCCAAAGCCTTTCTTAGGAAGCAGCAGCGAAGTTCGGATCGTGGCAAGCTGAAAACCTCTTCGAAAGCATAGCAGTCGCTGGGAAATCAGAGTCGGTTCTGAGGGCTGCTGTTGCTGCTTGCCTTAGCCTAGTATTCCCAGCAGGATGGGAGAAACCCACATAGAGCGAAACACTCTTTGCCCTGGCATCCCGTCTGGGAAAGCACAGCATTCTTTGGGAACTCAGAGTCCAGTCTGAGCGCTGCTACTGTTTGCCTGAGCTGGTCTGGCCTAGACCGAGATTCCGCCTGAGCGCCAGAGTAAAAGGACATGTGATGTCTACCCTGGGAGATGGTAGTGTGCATAGAGTGCCATCCTAGGCTATGCACGCTACTGCAGGGTTGTGGCTGTGTCTGCTTAGTTCGGCCTGGCAGGGTGAACCTAGGACGCGAACATGGAGCCCGGGAAAGCAAGGCCCAAGAGGCACCAGCTCTCCCGCAGCTCTTCTTCCCTGACGCGACTGAAGCCTTGCCGAGAAAGCAGCGGCGAAGTGCTGTTCGCTCCAAGCCAAAGCCTCTGTGCAAGCACAGCATTCGCTGAGAAATGTTCTGTGGGCTGCTGCTGCTTGCCTGAGCCCAGTCTCGCGGTGGGAGAAACCCGCAGAGAGCGAAAGCCTCATGGCCTGGGCATCTCCCCTGGGAAAGCACAGCGTTCCTTGGGAAATCAGAGTTGGGTTTGGGGATGCTGCTGCTGTAAGCCTGAGCTAGTCTCCGCAGCTTAGTTGAAGATACCCGCATGGAGCGAAATACCCTTTGCCCTAGCATCCCCTCTGCCTGAGAGAGAAGCCAAGTGTGGGGAAGTCGCTGCATGCCGACCCCGGAGAAGAGAAGGAGCCGTTGGCCTTGGGTTTGGGAAGCAGGATAGCCTGCCGTGGCACAAACAGCAGGCCGGTGGCAAGACAATGTCACTCGCTCCTTGTGTGGAGGGATGGAAGCCTGGATGCTAAGCAGACATGAGGGGACGACTAGGGCCGAGGTGCGTGCACCACTCCGAGGAAGGAGTCTGGGCAGAAGGCAGGCCTGTCCTGTGCCTCTGTTCCCAAGGGGACAGCATCTCCTTGGCCACCTGTCCCAAGGGCAGACTTGGGCTTGCCACCAGGTGCCATACCCGGAACTCGCAGAAACAACCCCATGGAGAAAAGGTCAGTCAGATGACGTCTTCCACCAAGAAGTGGCAGCGATGTGAGTGGCAGGGAGTGTGCCGGTGAAAGAGTGGAGACAGTCCCCCACAGTTCCCCATCCCAGTGCACGGGCCGTGGGCAGGGATCCTGTGGCCTCCCCTCCTCTGTGGTCAAGGCACTGGCCTAGATCCCGAGTCTACCTCAGCGCCAGAGCAAAAGGCAAAGACTTACCTAGGACAAGAGATGGTAATAGGCATAGAGTGCCATGCTAGGCCACGCACGCTGCTGCAGGATTGTGACTGTGTCTGCTTAGTTCCGGCATAGCAAGGTGAACCCCGAGAGTGAACTTGGAGCCCGGGAAAGCAATTCCAAGAGGCACCAGCTCTCCCGCGGCTCTTCTTCCCTGCCGCGACAGAACGAACACCCAAAGCCTATCTTAGGAAGCAGCAGCGAAGTTCTCAATCGTGCCAAGCTGAAAACCCCTTCGAAAGCATAGCAGTCACTGGGCAAACAGAGTCAGTTCTGAGGGCTGCTGTTCCTGCTTGCCTTAGCCTAGTATTCCCAGCAGGATGGGAGAAACCCGCATAGAGCGAAAGCCTCTTTGCCCTGGCATCCCCTCTGGGAAAGCACAGCAATCTTTGGCAAATCAGAGTCCGGTCTGAGGCATGCTCCTGTTGCCTGAGCTGGTCTCCTCAGCACGGTGTAATAAACCCACATGGAGCAAAATCCTCTATGCCTGGGCATCCCCTCTGCCTGAGAGAGAAGCGCGGTTGCGCCTGTGGAAAGAGCCTTAAGGAAACGGACACGTGTTTCAGTGCCGTCCCCAGGAGCATGTCTGTGGATTGTGCAACACGCTGCCCGGGGACAACAGGAGCCATTGGCCTTCTGGTCTCGAAACGGTTGCGAAGCAGGAGAGCCGGCAATAAAGTATCACCCACTCCCAGTGCAGAGAGACAGAAGCCTGGTTGCTAAGGAGACAGGAGGGCATGAGTAGGGCAGGGCGCATGCTCCACTCTTAGGAAGGGGTCTGGGCCGAAAGTATGCCTGTCCTGAACCTCTGGGCCTAAGGAGACAGCAGCTCCTTGGCCACCTGTCCCTGGGGCAGACATGCGCTAGCCACCAGGCGCCTACGCTGAACTCGCAGAAACAGCTCCCTGAGATAACGGTGAGTTAGATGCTGTCTTCCTCCAGGATGTGGAAGCTTGGAAGAGGTACGGAGTTTCAGAAGAAGGAGTGGGGACAGTCCCCCAAAGCTCCCTATTCAGTGCACGGGCCGTGGGCAGGGATCTTGTCACCTCTCCTTTCCTGTGGGGAAAGCACTGGCCTAGTCCAAGAATCCACGCGAGTGCCAGAGTAAAAGGCCAAGCGATGCCTACACTGGGAGATGGTAATGTGCATAGAGTTCCCTCCTAGGCTATGCAAGCTACTGCAGGGTTGTGGGTGTGTCTGCTTAGTTCGGCCTGGCAGGGTGAACCCAGAACGCGAACATGGAGCCCGGGAAAGCAAGTCCCAAGAGGCACCAGCTCCCCCGCGGCTCTTCTTCCCTGCCGCGACAGAGCGAACACCCAAAGCCTTTCTTAGGAAGCAGCAGCGAAGTTCGGATCGTGGCAAGCTGAAAACCTCTTCGAAAGCATAGCAGTCGCTGGGAAATCAGAGTCGGTTCTGAGGGCTGCTGTTGCTGCTTGCCTTAGCCTAGTATTCCCAGCAGGATGGGAGAAACCCACATAGAGCGAAACACTCTTTGCCCTGGCATCCCGTCTGGGAAAGCACAGCATTCTTTGGGAACTCAGAGTCCAGTCTGAGCGCTGCTACTGTTTGCCTGAGCTGGTCTGGCCTAGACCGAGATTCCGCCTGAGCGCCAGAGTAAAAGGACAAGTGATGTCTACCCTGGGAGATGGTAGTGTGCATAGAGTGCCATCCTAGGCTATGCACGCTACTGCAGGGTTGTGGCTGTGTCTGCTTAGTTCGGCCTGGCAGGGTGAACCTAGGACGCGAACATGGAGCCCGGTAAAGCAAGGCCCAAGAGGCACCAGCTCTCCCGCAGCTCTTCTTCCCTGACGCGACTGAAGCCTTGCCGAGAAAGCAGCGGCGAAGTGCTGTTCGCTCCAAGCCAAAGCCTCTGTGCAAGCACAGCATTCGCTGAGAAATGTTCTGTGGGCTGCTGCTGCTTGCCTGAGCCCAGTCTCGCGGTGGGAGAAACCCGCAGAGAGCGAAAGCCTCATGGCCTGGGCATCTCCCCTGGGAAAGCACAGCGTTCCTTGGGAAATCAGAGTTGGGTTTGGGGATGCTGCTGCTGTAAGCCTGAGCTAGTCTCCGCAGCTTAGTTGAAGATACCCGCATGGAGCGAAATACCCTTTGCCCTAGCATCCCCTCTGCCTGAGAGAGAAGCCAAGTGTGGGGAAGTCGCTGCATGCCGACCCCGGAGAAGAGAAGGAGCCGTTGGCCTTGGGTTTGGGAAGCAGGATAGCCTGCCGTGGCACAAACAGCAGGCCGGTGGCAAGACAATGTCACTCGCTCCTTGTGTGGAGAGATGGAAGCCTGGATGCTAAGCAGACATGAGGGGACGACTAGGGCCGAGGTGCGTGCACCACTCCGAGGAAGGAGTCTGGGCAGAAGGCAGGCCTGTCCTGTGCCTCTGTTCCCAAGGGGACAGCATCTCCTTGGCCACCTGTCCCAAGGGCAGACTTGGGCTTGCCACCAGGTGCCATACCCGGAACTCGCAGAAACAACCCCATGGAGAAACGGTCAGTCAGATGACGTCTTCCACCAAGAAGTGGCAGCGATGTGAGTGGCAGGGAGTGTGCCGGTGAAAGAGTGGAGAGAGTCCCCCACAGTTCCCCATCCCAGTGCACGGGCCGTGGGCAGGGATCCTGTGGCCTCCCCTCCTCTGTGGTCAAGGCACTGGCCTAGATCCCGAGTCTACCTCAGCGCCAGAGCAAAAGGCAAAGACTTACCTAGGACAAGAGATGGTAATAGGCATAGAGTGCCAGGCTAGGCCACGCACGCTGCTGCAGGGTTGTGACTGTGTCTGCTTAGTTCCGGCATAGCAAGGTGAACCCCGAGAGTGAACTTGGAGCCCGGGAAAGCAATTCCAAGAGGCACCAGCTCTCCCGCGGCTCTTCTTCCCTGCCGCGACAGAACGAACACCCAAAGCCTATCTTAGGAAGCAGCAGCGAAGTTCTCAATCGTGCCAAGCTGAAAACCCCTTCGAAAGCATAGCAGTCACTGGGAAAACAGATTCAGTTCTGAGGGCTGCTGTTCCTGCTTGCCTTAGCCTAGTATTCCCAGCAGGATGGGAGAAACCCGCATAGAGCGAAAGCCTCTTTGCCCTGGCATCCCCTCTGGGAAAGCACAGCAATCTTTGGCAAATCAGAGTCCGGTCTGAGGCATGCTCCTGTTGCCTGAGCTGGTCTCCTCAGCACGGTGTAATAAACCCACATGGAGCAAAATCCTCTATGCCTGGGCATCCCCTCTGCCTGAGAGAGAAGCGCGGTTGCGCCTGTGGAAAGAGCCTTAAGGAAACGGACACGTGTTTCAGTGCCGTCCCCAGGAGCATGTCTGTGGAAGGTGCAACACGCTGCCCGGGGACAACAGGAGCCATTGGCCTTCTGGTCTCGAAACGGTTGCGAAGCAGGAGAGCCGGCAATAAAGTATCACCCACTCCCAGTGCAGAGAGACAGAAGCCTGGTTGCTAAGGAGACAGGAGGGCATGAGTAGGGCAGGGCGCATGCTCCACTCTTAGGAAGGGGTCTGGGCCGAAAGTATGCCTGTCCTGAACCTCTGGGCCTAAGGAGACAGCAGCTCCTTGGCCACCTGTCCCTGGGGCAGACATGCGCTAGCCACCAGGCGCCTACGCTGAACTCGCAGAAACAGCTCCCTGAGATAACGGTGAGTTAGATGCTGTCTTCCTCCAGGATGTGGAAGCTTGGAAGAGGTACGGAGTTTCAGAAGAAGGAGTGGGGACAGTCCCCCAAAGCTCCCTATTCAGTGCACGGGCCGTGGGCAGGGATCTTGTCACCTCTCCTTTCCTGTGGGGAAAGCACTGGCCTAGTCCAAGAATCCACGTGAGTGCCAGAGTAAAAGGCCAAGCGATGCCTACACTGGGAGATGGTAATGTGCATAGAGTTCCCTCCTAGGCTATGCAAGCTACTGCAGGGTTGTGGGTGTGTCTGCTTAGTTCGGCCTGGCAGGGTGAACCCAGAACGCGAACATGGAGCCCGGGAAAGCAAGTCCCAAGAGGCACCAGCTCCCCCGCGGCTCTTCTTCCCTGCCGCGACAGAGCGAACACCCAAAGCCTTTCTTAGGAAGCAGCAGCGAAGTTCGGATCGTGGCAAGCTGAAAACCTCTTCGAAAGCATAGCAGTCGCTGGGAAATCAGAGTCGGTTCTGAGGGCTGCTGTTGCTGCTTGCCTTAGCCTAGTATTCCCAGCAGGATGGGAGAAACCCACATAGAGCGAAACACTCTTTGCCCTGGCATCCCGTCTGGGAAAGCACAGCATTCTTTGGGAACTCAGAGTCCAGTCTGAGCGCTGCTACTGTTTGCCTGAGCTGGTCTGGCCTAGACCGAGATTCCGCCTGAGCGCCAGAGTAAAAGGACATGTGATGTCTACCCTGGGAGATGGTAGTGTGCATAGAGTGCCATCCTAGGCTATGCACGCTACTGCAGGGTTGTGGCTGTGTCTGCTTAGTTCGGCCTGGCAGGGTGAACCTAGGACGCGAACATGGAGCCCGGGAAAGCAAGGCCCAAGAGGCACCAGCTCTCCCGCAGCTCTTCTTCCCTGACGCGACTGAAGCCTTGCCGAGAAAGCAGCGGCGAAGTGCTGTTCGCTCCAAGCCAAAGCCTCTGTGCAAGCACAGCATTCGCTGAGAAATGTTCTGTGGGCTGCTGCTGCTTGCCTGAGCCCAGTCTCGCGGTGGGAGAAACCCGCAGAGAGCGAAAGCCTCATGGCCTGGGCATCTCCCCTGGGAAAGCACAGCGTTCCTTGGGAAATCAGAGTTGGGTTTGGGGATGCTGCTGCTGTAAGCCTGAGATAGTCTCCGCAGCTTAGTTGAAGATACCCGCATGGAGCGAAATACCCTTTGCCCTAGCATCCCCTCTGCCTGAGAGAGAAGCCAAGTGTGGGGAAGTCGCTGCATGCCGACCCCGGAGAAGAGAAGGAGCCGTTGGCCTTGGGTTTGGGAAGCAGGATAGCCTGCCGTGGCACAAACAGCAGGCCGGTGGCAAGACAATGTCACTCGCTCCTTGTGTGGAGGGATGGAAGCCTGGATGCTAAGCAGACATGAGGGGACGACTAGGGCCGAGGTGCGTGCACCACTCCGAGGAAGGAGTCTGGGCAGAAGGCAGGCCTGTCCTGTGCCTCTGTTCCCAAGGGGACAGCATCTCCTTGGCCACCTGTCCCAAGGGCAGACTTGGGCTTGCCACCAGGTGCCATACCCGGAACTCGCAGAAACAACCCCATGGAGAAAAGGTCAGTCAGATGACGTCTTCCACCAAGAAGTGGCAGCGATGTGAGTGGCAGGGAGTGTGCCGGTGAAAGAGTGGAGACAGTCCCCCACAGTTCCCCATCCCAGTGCACGGGCCGTGGGCAGGGATCCTGTGGCCTCCCCTCCTCTGTGGTCAAGGCACTGGCCTAGATCCCGAGTCTACCTCAGCGCCAGAGCAAAAGGCAAAGACTTACCTAGGACAAGAGATGGTAATAGGCATAGAGTGCCATGCTAGGCCACGCACGCTGCTGCAGGATTGTGACTGTGTCTGCTTAGTTCCGGCATAGCAAGGTGAACCCCGAGAGTGAACTTGGAGCCCGGGAAAGCAATTCCAAGAGGCACCAGCTCTCCCGCGGCTCTTCTTCCCTGCCGCGACAGAACGAACACCCAAAGCCTATCTTAGGAAGCAGCAGCGAAGTTCTCAATCGTGCCAAGCTGAAAACCCCTTCGAAAGCATAGCAGTCACTGGGAAAACAGAGTCAGTTCTGAGGGCTGCTGTTCCTGCTTGCCTTAGCCTAGTATTCCCAGCAGGATGGGAGAAACACGCATAGAGCGAAAGCCTCTTTGCCCTGGCATCCCCTCTGGGAAAGCACAGCAATCTTTGGCAAATCAGAGTCCGGTCTGAGGCATGCTCCTGTTGCCTGAGCTGGTCTCCTCAGCACGGTGTAATAAACCCACATGGAGCAAAATCCTCTATGCCTGGGCATCCCCTCTGCCTGAGAGAGAAGCGCGGTTGCGCCTGTGGAAAGAGCCTTAAGGAAACGGACACGTGTTTCAGTGCCGTCCCCAGGAGCATGTCTGTGGATTGTGCAACACGCTGCCCGGGGACAACAGGAGCCATTGGCCTTCTGGTCTCGAAACGGTTGCGAAGCAGGAGAGCCGGCAATAAAGTATCACCCACTCCCAGTGCAGAGAGACAGAAGCCTGGTTGCTAAGGAGACAGGAGGGCATGAGTAGGGCAGGGCGCATGCTCCACTCTTAGGAAGGGGTCTGGGCCGAAAGTATGCCTGTCCTGAACCTCTGGGCCTAAGGAGACAGCAGCTCCTTGGCCACCTGTCCCTGGGGCAGACATGCGCTAGCCACCAGGCGCCTACGCTGAACTCGCAGAAACAGCTCCCTGAGATAACGGTGAGTTAGATGCTGTCTTCCTCCAGGATGTGGAAGCTTGGAAGAGGTACGGAGTTTCAGAAGAAGGAGTGGGGACAGTCCCCCAAAGCTCCCTATTCAGTGCACGGGCCGTGGGCAGGGATCTTGTCACCTCTCCTTTCCTGTGGGGAAAGCACTGGCCTAGTCCAAGAATCCACGTGAGTGCCAGAGTAAAAGGCCAAGCGATGCCTACACTGGGAGATGGTAATGTGCATAGAGTTCCCTCCTAGGCTATGCAAGCTACTGCAGGGTTGTGGGTGTGTCTGCTTAGTTCGGCCTGGCAGGGTGAACCCAGAACGCGAACATGGAGCCCGGGAAAGCAAGTCCCAAGAGGCACCAGCTCCCCCGCGGCTCTTCTTCCCTGCCGCGACAGAGCGAACACCCAAAGCCTTTCTTAGGAAGCAGCAGCGAAGTTCGGATCGTGGCAAGCTGAAAACCTCTTCGAAAGCATAGCAGTCGCTGGGAAATCAGAGTCGGTTCTGAGGGCTGCTGTTGCTGCTTGCCTTAGCCTAGTATTCCCAGCAGGATGGGAGAAACCCACATAGAGCGAAACACTCTTTGCCCTGGCATCCCGTCTGGGAAAGCACAGCATTCTTTGGGAACTCAGAGTCCAGTCTGAGCGCTGCTACTGTTTGCCTGAGCTGGTCTGGCCTAGACCGAGATTCCGCCTGAGCGCCAGAGTAAAAGGACAAGTGATGTCTACACTGGGAGATGGTAGTGTGCATAGAGTGCCATCCTAGGCTATGCACGCTACTGCAGGGTTGTGGCTGTGTCTGCTTAGTTCGGCCTGGCAGGGTGAACCTAGGACGCGAACATGGAGCCCGGTAAAGCAAGGCCCAAGAGGCACCAGCTCTCCCGCAGCTCTTCTTCCCTGACGCGACTGAAGCCTTGCCGAGAAAGCAGCGGCGAAGTGCTGTTCGCTCCAAGCCAAAGCCTCTGTGCAAGCACAGCATTCGCTGAGAAATGTTCTGTGGGCTGCTGCTGCTTGCCTGAGCCCAGTCTCGCGGTGGGAGAAACCCGCAGAGAGCGAAAGCCTCATGGCCTGGGCATCTCCCCTGGGAAAGCACAGCGTTCCTTGGGAAATCAGAGTTGGGTTTGGGGATGCTGCTGCTGTAAGCCTGAGCTAGTCTCCGCAGCTTAGTTGAAGATACCCGCATGGAGCGAAATACCCTTTGCCCTAGCATCCCCTCTGCCTGAGAGAGAAGCCAAGTGTGGGGAAGTCGCTGCATGCCGACCCCGGAGAAGAGAAGGAGCCGTTGGCCTTGGGTTTGGGAAGCAGGATAGCCTGCCGTGGCACAAACAGCAGGCCGGTGGCAAGACAATGTCACTCGCTCCTGTGTGGAGAGATGGAAGCCTGGATGCTAAGCAGACATGAGGGGACGACTAGGGCCGAGGTGCGTGCACCACTCCGAGGAAGGAGTCTGGGCAGAAGGCAGGCCTGTCCTGTGCCTCTGTTCCCAAGGGGACAGCATCTCCTTGGCCGCCTGTCCCAAGGGCAGACTTGGGCTTGCCACCAGGTGCCATACCCGGAACTCGCAGAAACAACCCCATGGAGAAACGGTCAGTCAGATGACGTCTTCCACCAAGAAGTGGCAGCGATGTGAGTGGCAGGGAGTGTGCCGGTGAAAGAGTGGAGACAGTCCCCCACAGTTCCCCATCCCAGTGCACGGGCCGTAGGCAGGGATCCTGTGGCCTCCCCTCCTCTGTGGTCAAGGCACTGGCCTAGATCCCGAGTCTACCTCAGCGCCAGAGCAAAAGGCAAAGACTTACCTAGGACAAGAGATGGTAATAGGCATAGAGTGCCATGCTAGGCCACGCACGCTGCTGCAGGGTTGTGACTGTGTCTGCTTAGTTCCGGCATAGCAAGGTGAACCCCGAGAGTGAACTTGGAGCCCGGGAAAGCAATTCCAAGAGGCACCAGCTCTCCCGCGGCTCTTCTTCCCTGCCGCGACAGAACGAACACCCAAAGCCTATCTTAGGAAGCAGCAGCGAAGTTCTCAATCGTGCCAAGCTGAAAACAACCTTCGAAAGCATAGCAGTCACTGGGAAAACAGATTCAATTCTGAGGGCTGCTGTTCCTGCTTGCCTTAGCCTAGTATTCCCAGCAGGATGGGAGAAACCCGCATAGAGCGAAAGCGTCTTTGCCCTGGCATCCCCTCTGGGAAAGCACAGCAATCTTTGGCAAATCAGAGTCCGGTCTGAGGCATGCTCCTGTTGCCTGAGCTGGTCTCCTCAGCACGGTGTAATAAACCCACATGGAGCAAAATCCTCTATGCCTGGGCATCCCCTCTGCCTGAGAGAGAAGCGCGGTTGCGCCTGTGGAAAGAGCCTTAAGGAAACGGACACGTGTTTCAGTGCCGTCCCCAGGAGCATGTCTGTGGAAGGTGCAACACGCTGCCCGGGGACAACAGGAGCCATTGGCCTTCTGGTCTCGAAACGGTTGCGAAGCAGGAGAGCCGGCAATAAAGTATCACCCACTCCCAGTGCAGAGAGACAGAAGCCTGGTTGCTAAGGAGACAGGAGGGCATGAGTAGGGCAGGGCGCATGCTCCACTCTTAGGAAGGGGTCTGGGCCGAAAGTATGCCTGTCCTGAACCTCTGGGCCTAAGGAGACAGCAGCTCCTTGGCCACCTGTCCCTGGGGCAGACATGCGCTAGCCACCAGGCGCCTACGCTGAACTCGCAGAAACAGCTCCCTGAGATAACGGTGAGTTAGATGCTGTCTTCCTCCAGGATGTGGAAGCTTGGAAGAGGTACGGAGTTTCAGAAGAAGGAGTGGGGACAGTCCCCCAAAGCTCCCTATTCAGTGCACGGGCCGTGGGCAGGGATCTTGTCACCTCTCCTTTCCTGTGGGGAAAGCACTGGCCTAGTCCAAGAATCCACGCGAGTGCCAGAGTAAAAGGCCAAGCGATGCCTACACTGGGAGATGGTAATGTGCATAGAGTTCCCTCCTAGGCTATGCAAGCTACTGCAGGGTTGTGGGTGTGTCTGCTTAGTTCGGCCTGGCAGGGTGAACCCAGAACGCGAACATGGAGCCCGGGAAAGCAAGTCCCAAGAGGCACCAGCTCCCCCGCGGCTCTTCTTCCCTGCCGCGACAGAGCGAACACCCAAAGCCTTTCTTAGGAAGCAGCAGCGAAGTTCGGATCGTGGCAAGCTGAAAACCTCTTCGAAAGCATAGCAGTCGCTGGGAAATCAGAGTCGGTTCTGAGGGCTGCTGTTGCTGCTTGCCTTAGCCTAGTATTCCCAGCAGGATGGGAGAAACCCACATAGAGCGAAACACTCTTTGCCCTGGCATCCCGTCTGGGAAAGCACAGCATTCTTTGGGAACTCAGAGTCCAGTCTGAGCGCTGCTACTGTTTGCCTGAGCTGGTCTGGCCTAGACCGAGATTCCGCCTGAGCGCCAGAGTAAAAGGACAAGTGATGTCTACCCTGGGAGATGGTAGTGTGCATAGAGTGCCATCCTAGGCTATGCACGCTACTGCAGGGTTGTGGCTGTGTCTGCTTAGTTCGGCCTGGCAGGGTGAACCTAGGACGCGAACATGGAGCCCGGGAAAGCAAGGCCCAAGAGGCACCAGCTCTCCCGCAGCTCTTCTTCCCTGACGCGACTGAAGCCTTGCCGAGAAAGCAGCGGCGAAGTGCTGTTCGCTCCAAGCCAAAGCCTCTGTGCAAGCACAGCATTCGCTGAGAAATGTTCTGTGGGCTGCTGCTGCTTGCCTGAGCCCAGTCTCGCGGTGGGAGAAACCCGCAGAGAGCGAAAGCCTCATGGCCTGGGCATCTCCCCTGGGAAAGCACAGCGTTCCTTGGGAAATCAGAGTTGGGTTTGGGGATGCTGCTGCTGTAAGCCTGAGCTAGTCTCCGCAGCTTAGTTGAAGATACCCGCATGGAGCGAAATACCCTTTGCCCTAGCATCCCCTCTGCCTGAGAGAGAAGCCAAGTGTGGGGAAGTCGCTGCATGCCGACCCCGGAGAAGAGAAGGAGCCGTTGGCCTTGGGTTTGGGAAGCAGGATAGCCTGCCGTGGCACAAACAGCAGGCCGGTGGCAAGACAATGTCACTCGCTCCTTGTGTGGAGAGATGGAAGCCTGGATGCTAAGCAGACATGAGGGGACGACTAGGGCCGAGGTGCGTGCACCACTCCGAGGAAGGAGTCTGGGCAGAAGGCAGGCCTGTCCTGTGCCTCTGTTCCCAAGGGGACAGCATCTCCTTGGCCACCTGTCCCAAGGGCAGACTTGGGCTTGCCACCAGGTGCCATACCCGGAACTCGCAGAAACAACCCCATGGAGAAACGGTCAGTCAGATGACGTCTTAAACCAAGAAGTGGCAGCGATGTGAGTGGCAGGGAGTGTGCCGGTGAAAGAGTGGAGACAGTCCCCCACAGTTCCCCATCCCAGTGCACGGGCCGTGGGCAGGGATCCTGTGGCCTCCCCTCCTCTGTGGTCAAGGCACTGGCCTAGATCCCGAGTCTACCTCAGCGCCAGAGCAAAAGGCAAAGACTTACCTAGGACAAGAGATGGTAATAGGCATAGAGTGCCATGCTAGGCCACGCACGCTGCTGCAGGGTTGTGACTGTGTCTGCTTAGTTCCGGCATAGCAAGGTGAACCCCGAGAGTGAACTTGGAGCCCGGGAAAGCAATTCCAAGAGGCACCAGCTCTCCCGCGGCTCTTCTTCCCTGCCACGACAGAACGAACACCCAAAGCCTATCTTAGGAAGCAGCAGCGAAGTTCTCAATCGTGCCAAGCTGAAAACCCCTTCGAAAGCATAGCAGTCACTGGGAAAACAGAGTCAGTTCTGAGGGCTGCTGTTCCTGCTTGCCTTAGCCTAGTATTCCCAGCAGGATGGGAGAAACCCGCATAGAGCGAAAGCGTCTTTGCCCTGGCATCCCCTCTGGGAAAGCACAGCAATCTTTGGCAAATCAGAGTCCGGTCTGAGGCATGCTCCTGTTGCCTGAGCTGGTCTCCTCAGCACGGTGTAATAAACCCACATGGAGCAAAATCCTCTATGCCTGGGCATCCCCTCTGCCTGAGAGAGAAGCGCGGTTGCGCCTGTGGAAAGAGCCTTAAGGAAACGGACACGTGTTTCAGTGCCGTCCCCAGGAGCATGTCTGTGGAAGGTGCAACACGCTGCCCGGGGACAACAGGAGCCATTGGCCTTCTGGTCTCGAAACGGTTGCGAAGCAGGAGAGCCGGCAATAAAGTATCACCCACTCCCAGTGCAGAGAGACAGAAGCCTGGTTGCTAAGGAGACAGGAGGGCATGAGTAGGGCAGGGCGCATGCTCCACTCTTAGGAAGGGGTCTGGGCCGAAAGTATGCCTGTCCTGAACCTCTGGGCCTAAGGAGACAGCAGCTCCTTGGCCACCTGTCCCTGGGGCAGACATGCGCTAGCCACCAGGCGCCTACGCTGAACTCGCAGAAACAGCTCCCTGAGATAACGGTGAGTTAGATGCTGTCTTCCTCCAGGATGTGGAAGCTTGGAAGAGGTACGGAGTTTCAGAAGAAGGAGTGGGGACAGTCCCCCAAAGCTCCCTATTCAGTGCACGGGCCGTGGGCAGGGATCTTGTCACCTCTCCTTTCCTGTGGGGTAAGCACTGGCCTAGTCCAAGAATCCACGTGAGTGCCAGAGTAAAAGGCCAAGCGATGCCTACACTGGGAGATGGTAATGTGCATAGAGTTCCCTCCTAGGCTATGCAAGCTACTGCAGGGTTGTGGGTGTGTCTGCTTAGTTCGGCCTGGCAGGGTGAACCCAGAACGCGAACATGGAGCCCGGGAAAGCAAGTCCCAAGAGGCACCAGCTCTCCCGCGGCTCTTCTTCCCTGCCGCAACAGAGCGAACACCCAAAGCCTTTCTTAGGAAGCAGCAGCGAAGTTCGGATCGTGGCAAGCTGAAAACCTCTTCGAAAGCATAGCAGTCGCTGGGAAATCAGAGTCGGTTCTGAGGGCTGCTGTTGCTGCTTGCCTTAGCCTAGTATTCCCAGCAGGATGGGAGAAACCCACATAGAGCGAAACACTCTTTGCCCTGGCATCCCGTCTGGGAAAGCACAGCATTCTTTGGGAACTCAGAGTCCAGTCTGAGCGCTGCTACTGTTTGCCTGAGCTGGTCTGGCCTAGACCGAGATTCCGCCTGAGCGCCAGAGTAAAAGGACAAGTGATGTCTACACTGGGAGATGGTAGTGTGCATAGAGTGCCATCCTAGGCTATGCACGCTACTGCAGGGTTGTGGCTGTGTCTGCTTAGTTCGGCCTGGCAGGGTGAACCTAGGACGCGAACATGGAGCCCGGGAAAGCAAGGCCCAAGAGGCACCAGCTCTCCCGCAGCTCTTCTTCCCTGACGCGACTGAAGCCTTGCCGAGAAAGCAGCGGCGAAGTGCTGTTCGCTCCAAGCCAAAGCCTCTGTGCAAGCACAGCATTCGCTGAGAAATGTTCTGTGGGCTGCTGCTGCTTGCCTGAGCCCAGTCTCGCGGTGGGAGAAACCCGCAGAGAGCGAAAGCCTCATGGCCTGGGCATCTCCCCTGGGAAAGCACAGCGTTCCTTGGGAAATCAGAGTTGGGTTTGGGGATGCTGCTGCTGTAAGCCTGAGCTAGTCTCCGCAGCTTAGTTGAAGATACCCGCATGGAGCGAAATACCCTTTGCCCTAGCATCCCCTCTGCCTGAGAGAGAAGCCAAGTGTGGGGAAGTCGCTGCATGCCGACCCCGGAGAAGAGAAGGAGCCGTTGGCCTTGGGTTTGGGAAGCAGGATAGCCTGCCGTGGCACAAACAGCAGGCCGGTGGCAAGACAATGTCACTCGCTCCTGTGTGGAGAGATGGAAGCCTGGATGCTAAGCAGACATGAGGGGACGACTAGGGCCGAGGTGCGTGCACCACTCCGAGGAAGGAGTCTGGGCAGAAGGCAGGCCTGTCCTGTGCCTCTGTTCCCAAGGGGACAGCATCTCCTTGGCCACCTGTCCCAAGGGCAGACTTGGGCTTGCCACCAGGTGCCATACCCGGAACTCGCAGAAACAACCCCATGGAGAAACGGTCAGTCAGATGACGTCTTCCACCAAGAAGTGGCAGCGATGTGAGTGGCAGGGAGTGTGCCGGTGAAAGAGTGGAGACAGTCCCCCACAGTTCCCCATCCCAGTGCACGGGCCGTGGGCAGGGATCCTGTGGCCTCCCCTCCTCTGTGGTCAAGGCACTGGCCTAGATCCCGAGTCTACCTCAGCGCCAGAGCAAAAGGCAAAGACTTACCTAGGACAAGAGATGGTAATAGGCATAGAGTGCCATGCTAGGCCACGCACGCTGCTGCAGGGTTGTGACTGTGTCTGCTTAGTTCCGGCATAGCAAGGTGAACCCCGAGAGTGAACTTGGAGCCCGGGAAAGCAATTCCAAGAGGCACCAGCTCTCCCGCGGCTCTTCTTCCCTGCCACGACAGAACGAACACCCAAAGCCTATCTTAGGAAGCAGCAGCGAAGTTCTCAATCGTGCCAAGCTGAAAACCCCTTCGAAAGCATAGCAGTCACTGGGAAAACAGAGTCAGTTCTGAGGGCTGCTGTTCCTGCTTGCCTTAGCCTAGTATTCCCAGCAGGATGGGAGAAACCCGCATAGAGCGAAAGCGTCTTTGCCCTGGCATCCCCTCTGGGAAAGCACAGCAATCTTTGGCAAATCAGAGTCCGGTCTGAGGCATGCTCCTGTTGCCTGAGCTGGTCTCCTCAGCACGGTGTAATAAACCCACATGGAGCAAAATCCTCTATGCCTGGGCATCCCCTCTGCCTGAGAGAGAAGCGCGGTTGCGCCTGTGGAAAGAGCCTTAAGGAAACGGACACGTGTTTCAGTGCCGTCCCCAGGAGCATGTCTGTGGAAGGTGCAACACGCTGCCCGGGGACAACAGGAGCCATTGGCCTTCTGGTCTCGAAACGGTTGCGAAGCAGGAGAGCCGGCAATAAAGTATCACCCACTCCCAGTGCAGAGAGACAGAAGCCTGGTTGCTAAGGAGACAGGAGGGCATGAGTAGGGCAGGGCGCATGCTCCACTCTTAGGAAGGGGTCTGGGCCGAAAGTATGCCTGTCCTGAACCTCTGGGCCTAAGGAGACAGCAGCTCCTTGGCCACCTGTCCCTGGGGCAGACATGCGCTAGCCACCAGGCGCCTACGCTGAACTCGCAGAAACAGCTCCCTGAGATAACGGTGAGTTAGATGCTGTCTTCCTCCAGGATGTGGAAGCTTGGAAGAGGTACGGAGTTTCAGAAGAAGGAGTGGGGACAGTCCCCCAAAGCTCCCTATTCAGTGCACGGGCCGTGGGCAGGGATCTTGTCACCTCTCCTTTCCTGTGGGGTAAGCACTGGCCTAGTCCAAGAATCCACGTGAGTGCCAGAGTAAAAGGCCAAGCGATGCCTACACTGGGAGATGGTAATGTGCATAGAGTTCCCTCCTAGGCTATGCAAGCTACTGCAGGGTTGTGGGTGTGTCTGCTTAGTTCGGCCTGGCAGGGTGAACCCAGAACGCGAACATGGAGCCCGGGAAAGCAAGTCCCAAGAGGCACCAGCTCTCCCGCGGCTCTTCTTCCCTGCCGCAACAGAGCGAACACCCAAAGCCTTTCTTAGGAAGCAGCAGCGAAGTTCGGATCGTGGCAAGCTGAAAACCTCTTCGAAAGCATAGCAGTCGCTGGGAAATCAGAGTCGGTTCTGAGGGCTGCTGTTGCTGCTTGCCTTAGCCTAGTATTCCCAGCAGGATGGGAGAAACCCACATAGAGCGAAACACTCTTTGCCCTGGCATCCCGTCTGGGAAAGCACAGCATTCTTTGGGAACTCAGAGTCCAGTCTGAGCGCTGCTACTGTTTGCCTGAGCTGGTCTGGCCTAGACCGAGATTCCGCCTGAGCGCCAGAGTAAAAGGACAAGTGATGTCTACACTGGGAGATGGTAGTGTGCATAGAGTGCCATCCTAGGCTATGCACGCTACTGCAGGGTTGTGGCTGTGTCTGCTTAGTTCGGCCTGGCAGGGTGAACCTAGGACGCGAACATGGAGCCCGGGAAAGCAAGGCCCAAGAGGCACCAGCTCTCCCGCAGCTCTTCTTCCCTGACGCGACTGAAGCCTTGCCGAGAAAGCAGCGGCGAAGTGCTGTTCGCTCCAAGCCAAAGCCTCTGTGCAAGCACAGCATTCGCTGAGAAATGTTCTGTGGGCTGCTGCTGCTTGCCTGAGCCCAGTCTCGCGGTGGGAGAAACCCGCAGAGAGCGAAAGCCTCATGGCCTGGGCATCTCCCCTGGGAAAGCACAGCGTTCCTTGGGAAATCAGAGTTGGGTTTGGGGATGCTGCTGCTGTAAGCCTGAGCTAGTCTCCGCAGCTTAGTTGAAGATACCCGCATGGAGCGAAATACCCTTTGCCCTAGCATCCCCTCTGCCTGAGAGAGAAGCCAAGTGTGGGGAAGTCGCTGCATGCCGACCCCGGAGAAGAGAAGGAGCCGTTGGCCTTGGGTTTGGGAAGCAGGATAGCCTGCCGTGGCACAAACAGCAGGCCGGTGGCAAGACAATGTCACTCGCTCCTTGTGTGGAGAGATGGAAGCCTGGATGCTAAGCAGACATGAGGGGACGACTAGGGCCGAGGTGCGTGCACCACTCCGAGGAAGGAGTCTGGGCAGAAGGCAGGCCTGTCCTGTGCCTCTGTTCCCAAGGGGACAGCATCTCCTTGGCCACCTGTCCCAAGGGCAGACTTGGGCTTGCCACCAGGTGCCATACCCGGAACTCGCAGAAACAACCCCATGGAGAAACGGTCAGTCAGATGACGTCTTCCACCAAGAAGTGGCAGCGATGTGAGTGGCA